>NC_140287.1:5912011-5961439 GCF_964030765.1 Micromesistius poutassou
CTTCCGTACGTGACTTTCATGGCACCTGACCCATGAGGGTGTGCCCAGAGAAATTGACACCTCCAAACACAGAGGCTTATGTGAGGATGGAAAGGCATTGTAATGTTCAAACCAACTTTACTATAACAGAATTCCAAACAGCAAATGATCATATAGTAGCTACATTTCTAGAAAAAGCCATGTGTCTCTTAGCAAAGCAATGTTACCAGACACACAAATAAAATATTGAGACGTCTTTGAGGCTAAAAACCCTCTCTCGCTCTCAAGTTGTGTTGTGTGTTGCGCTGCAGAGCCATCACTGCGTCACAAACAACAAGATGATGTCCTGACGAAACGTGGAAGGCCAAAGCAACCCTGTTTGCATGTGTCTGTGTCCATTTGCTTGGCAGATCACAAGAGCTGGGAGATTTGCATGAGGCTGAGGAGTTTCCTCCATGTAAGATATATACTGTACCCTGCTTCTTAGGACTGGGGTCACATTTGCCTCCCTTAATAGGATAGGTTCCCTATCCTGACTAGTTATGGATCGTTTTATAGATATTAATATAAATATTTGATTATGCATGTTGTATACAATGTACTTGCACCAGAATTTGTATTAATAATTGTGCTTGGACCTATTTGCTGCTATTTATTTGTAAATTGTTATATTTGGTAAGACTACATTAATGTCCTTATTACAGTATAATTAAATATGTTATAATAAATATGACGACCTGTAACAGGATGTACTTAATATGTAATAACATTATGGAATAGCGTGTGTTTTGCAATCCCACAGCCTGTGTGGTTTGGGTTATTAGGGTTGTTACATATTAAGCACATGCTGTTGAATTGCTCATAACACAGTACTTACTTGTGTTAACACACTATAACAGGACACTAAAGTGTAACCTCATTTTTTAACTATTTCAGTTGGCACCTCAGCCACTTGTTGTGACACTGTCAGTTTACCAACCTCATTCACATCATTATCTGAGTCTCTCAAAACACACACACACACACACACACACAGAGACACTCTCACAGGGATGGGCATTCCGCAATCATGCACGCCTCAGCCCCCACAAGCAGCAGAGTAAAACATTAACATATGTTCTGTGGCCTGGAAGCTACCACTGTTTCCTTGTCTCTGTTTACAGGTGGGGAGGTGGGTGGGTGTGTGTGTGTGTGTTGGGGGCAGGGGGTTCGTTTGTAAGGGGATGTCACCCTGATGGGAAAGGAACGCCTGCTCCATCGTTACCAAAGCAACCCCGTAAATCAATGACCAAACCGCTGCAACTTTCCTCTTTAGCCAATCATGATAGGGAGGACACTCAGAGTGCTTTCCAGTCAGGATCACACAGACTTTGAACTTATTTCCTAGAAAAAACTGAAATCAATCAACTGGTCAATACATGTATGGGTCCGTCCAGTTATTGTCCGATCACTTTGAATGACAGTCATGGCACACCCCTGCATGGACAGAGCTATGGGGGACCACACGCCTTGGACCAGGACTCTGTGACCTCCATGACCGCTTTTCATCCAAACCCAATCTGTGGAGCAGACACTGTACGGTCGACTCTGTGAAGACGCCGGGGGGCCGGTGGGCGGTGGAGGAGGTGGCGTCCATGGCGAGGTTCCAGGAGGCTGGGGGCAAGGTGAGCTGGACAGGGCTGCTGGTTCTGGTCCACTTCACCTACCTGCTGGTCGGCGCCACCATCTTCCAGATCCTGGAGCGCGAGGCGGAGAGCAACAACCGCAACCACTTCCAGCTGGAGAAGCTCAACTTCCTGGCCAACTACACCTGCCTGGACGGCCCGGCACTGGAGAAGTTTGTGCAGGTTGTGATCCCGTTTACATTTTTTGGGTGATTATAGGATTTTTAGAGAAATGACAATCAGTTTACAATTACTGTTTTTCTGCTATTATTTGGTTTGTTTGGCAATCAATTCTTTTCGTGAATATGTTGCCTCATAAGAGTATAAAAACGATATGTAACATAATTAATAATGAATGTATTATGTTAATAATAAATGTTAGCGTTCAGATAGAATAGTAGTGTGTCTTGGTATAATCAATGGATGTTTATGTACCTGAGGTACCTGAGGACATTTGGCTATGACGACATGGAAACTTTGGCTAATGTTTACACCTAATTAGCGAAATAAAGGGACCTCGATGGATCAATTTAATACTGTTTGAGTATACTGCAACAAATGTTTGATCAATGATTATTGATTTGAATTAGCCTCCCAACGAACTGGACTGGACTGGTAAAGATAGCGGGCAGTTTATTTTATTGTATTTATTTTATAGGATATGTTACCCACTTAATCAGTAAGTAAATGTCTTGAAGAGAAGGCTTTGATTTTTGATTTATTTTTTTGTAGGTCATTTTGGATGCATGGGAAAAGGGGGTGAATCCTTCTGGAAACTCAACCAACCCCAGTAACTGGGATTTCAGCAGTTCCTTCTTTTTTGCCGGCACAGTGGTCACAACTATAGGTGTGTTACTCTATCTTTAAGTTTGTGCTATACTCCTTTTTTTCATTCTTAGATTATAATGCCATGATTATTATTTTAGATAATTATTTAGGATTACCAGGATTATTATAACTAGTAGAAGTAGTAGTAGTTTACCTACAAAAAATGTAATACATTGAAATGGTTTTATTAGTATTAGTATTGATAGTAATACTAATACTATAGTAACTAATATTACAGCATCGACCCGGGTTGATTCCAACCCATGGAGGTTGCTAGTTCTCCCCTCTCTCACTCCCATACTTGTCCTATCTAACTATCCCTGCATCTGTCATGAATAAAGCGTAAAAATGCAAGTATTATCGACACTGACACTAAATCTATGGACTACATTTAACGACTCAGAATAAGTAGAAAGATGGGAAGAAGAAACATAATTAGTTAATATTAAATTATTATTTCATATTAAAACAAGGCAGAGATAAAAGTGTGGGACATTGTTCTTTGTCATGTTTCGATCACCCATCGGTTTTGATGTGGTAAGCTAGTATGCTAATGCTAACGCCAGAGCGCCTCCCGTTCCCCAGGCTACGGTAACCTGTCCCCTAGCACTGTGTCCGGCCAGGTGTTCTGCGTGTTCTACGCCTTGTGTGGGATACCCCTCAACCTGGTGTTCCTCAACCAGCTGGGAAAGTGCCTCACCATCCACCTGGGACGCCTGGAGAGGGGCATGCTCTCTCTGGTTCCCCACAAGGTACTGGGCCGTCGCCCTCCAAACTTAGTAAGGCCTTAGGGCTGTCCCAATGTGGAATTTCAAAGGGCGTGAGGGTTTGAGTCCACACTTACCGAGCCCTTTCTGTGAGTCTGCATCAGTGCAGACTTAACCTAAAGGAATTACCCACAGTTCAAAGCGCTGTGACGCTTACCGCGGAGACCATAGGGAAATCCGGAAAATATTGAAATATATGTTCAATGAGGCAGCCGTCTCCTGTGCCGCGGCCGTGTGGAAAGCACACGGCCGAGCCGTTTTGACCTATCTGAGCCCATGTGGCCTCATACACTCACTCACTTAAGTTAATTAGCACCGGAGATCAATTAAGTCTGTGAGTCCTTAGTCCTTAGTCCTCAGGGCTCACTTTGGGATTGGCCCCATGAAGCTAAGGTTACCATGAAGCGACATAGGTGTGTCCCAATAGACCCTTTTTTTTTTTTTACAGCCGTGCCATGTTTGAATGAACACAGCTGTTCATAACAGTTATTATGTGCCTGCTCCTTTTATGTACAAATGCCACTGGTACATAACAGGCCCATAACTACTGAACCTGTCTTTTATAAGCTCATGAGGTTTAATGAGGTTTGAAATGATACTGTCATCTTGTCATCACATGCCTATGACACCTTGAGATCATCCCCCCCTCTGGTTTTCTACTGGTGCCCCCCCCCCCCCCCCCCCCCCCCCCCGTAGCAGTCGGTGGAGGTCCTGGCCGTGGGTCTGTTCGTGGCGTCGGGCAGTCTGCTGTTCCTGGTCATCCCTCCGCTGTTGTTCAGCTACGTGGAGGACTGGTCTTATGGCGAGGGCTTCTACTACGCCTTCATCACCCTCAGCACCATCGGCTTTGGCGATTACGTCGTGGGTGAGTGAAGAGCACATTATTCGTTCACATATTTCCACAAAGGCGCAACATTCCCTCTTCGTGCCTTACAGTATGGCAGACGATAATAGGCGCTTTCTGCACATGACAAATAAGTAAAAAGGAAAATGAGTTGTGTTTATGTAAAAGCAATACGTTAGCAGAATTGCCTCATATTTTGGCCAAATGTGATATCCAACCTAACTCTACTCTCCTAATGCTGCTGATTCACTGTGCATCATTGGCTAAATCCTAAGCCAGTCAGACTGCTTTCTACATTCAATAATCACTATCTGCCTAAGTCATTTTTGACACTAAACACAAGATGAAGATGTTGAACGTTCACGTCACTGAAATTGAATTTGAACGAAAAATTCCTTTTCAGGGACGGATCCGGACAAGCAGTACATCACTGTGTACCGTAGCCTGGCAGGGGTGTGGATCATCTTTGCCCTGGCGTGGCTGGCCCTGGTCCTCAGCATCGGCGCCAAGCTGATGGAGAGCGCCATCGTCCTGACGCGCCCGGGCCTCAGGAAGCAGCCGGGGGGGGTGGAGGACGTGTCCTCGGGCAAACTGGAGGAGGAGCTGAGCCAGAGGGCCGCAGAGCCCAAAGTCTGATTTTCAAAATCCGATTGGTTTTACACGACGATGGTCTCACCGGGATGGAGATTGACATTCAGAACAGTAGAACAACATGAACTGGGAGGGAAGGGGGGAAGGGGGGCGGGGGGGGGGGGGGGGGGGGGGGGGACATGAAGAAGAGAAAGAACAGATTGTAACCAAAATATTGTCCATTGTTCCCGCTGTACTCGTTCGTCTGTACAGTTTGGTGTCTACAGCACAGGAACAATGTAGGATTTCCATTTGACTGTTTTATGCGTGTTGATTTTACCACTGAGTCAAATTCTACTGCCACAAAATAAGTGAGCATTCTGGGCCTTAACAAGCAATTGTTATTATCATCGTGTATCCTCACTAGATTGATTTTGTGTGTGTGAGTGCGTGTGTGACGGTGGGGGCGTATGTGTTGCCCCCGTCTGTATGTCCACATCTGTGTTTGTGTACCGATTGGCAAAACTCCAGTGAATTGAGCATGAAGAGCTATCTAAAGCAAACACATTAATAAAAGGTGATGGGGGCAGTGGGACCTGAGAGCACACAGTGTGCCGTTCCTCTCTGGTGTAAAGGTGCTTTCAATCAAAGACCATCACTCTTGTTTCACAACTGGTCACCACAACTGGCCACCACGCACCACATTGCACCTCAGTGAGGCACCCTGTGTCCAACTCGTCCACTCGTCCGTGACATTAAAACCCTTGAGATTACGATTCACAGTTGAATGGACCTATTCAAATTCACAAATTTGAATTGACCTTATAGGAAAATGTGTTTTTCTGCTGGCTATGTGCCTCTTTCACTCGTATGTAATATTGCTATTCTCCTGTTCTGCGTCACGTAAAATAAGCACATTGATTTAACATTCGCAGACCTCAGAATGGCCTGTGACCTGTATTAGCTCCCAAAACATCATTCATTCATTCAATTAACCGGAAGAACCAACATGGAACTCAAACCAGTAACAAGACTGCAGTCGGTGTGTTCCAGTGATTCTGATCGTGTGTTCCCTCGACATGCCCCTGATCTCAGGACCCCGTCCGGCAGCACGGGCCGCTGAGTGTGGTCGGTGGATGTGACCGTGGCTGACCGGTGCGGTGGTTGTCTCTGTTGTGCTGTGTTTTTATTTTGCCTCGGGATATTTGCATGATAGCCAGGAGGAGTGCGAGAGGGAATTAATTTGCCTGTGGCGCCTTGCAAAGAAGAAGACGCCGGGCCTGGTCACTCCCTGGACGCTCATCTCTGCCACCGGTGCCCAGAACTATTGACCCAGGGTTAGAACCAAGAGAATCCCAGTTTTTGTCACCCCCTTCTCCAAGCCTCTTCAAGGGCGTCGACGATGGGGCTGGTGGAGATGCTCGCCCTGTCCCGGGTGCCCGCCATCCTGCTGCTGGGGGCCGTGTACGGGGCGTATGTGTTGACAGGCGGGGTGATCTTCTGGAAGCTAGAGGGGAACCTCGGCAGGGAGGACATCGGAGCTATATTGGCACGGAAACAGCAGGTGCTCATGAAGTACCAGTGTCTGAACTCGGACGGCATGGACGCGGTGATTACGGTGAGTCGTCCCTCGACGGAGGGACCCTGTGATTTGGCGCACATGCCGGGGAGTTTGTTGTCCTGCCACGGCCACTGGTTGTAGAGGGGCGCGATGGGTGTATATCGACGTGGTCCTTTGTGTGTTACTTTAACAGCCTCAAACTCACGATCGCTTGAGGGTAAACAACCTGCAGCGGTGGGTCAAGGACTAGGGAGGGGCGGAGGGGACATTTTAAAGTTAAGGTCCAGGAAACGTATGCTGAAACAGTTTCTGATGATGGTTGTTGCCAATCACACAACAGTTAACATTAATTAGTTCAACATATTTAGTTTGGATAAAGAAATGCTATTCATTTAATCATGTATTTTAATAATAAAAGGTGCTGGTTGTCGCCTGGAACATAATGATGATTTGAAGACATATTTTCAGATGAAAGGTGGTGGTCTTTATATGTTTATTTTGTTTTCTCACTGTGTTTCTTCAAACATGACAAGGCTACTAGATGGAAATTTGCAACATGTAAAGTAGGCTGCTCGGAAGCCTGAGTAAATGGACCAGCATCCATCCTGGACAGGATCTTGATCTCTGCCATTTACAACGCAACAGTCTCATTCTCTCAAAACCCTATGATCTGAACTTAGACCTCAAGGTGAAGGATGTAGGATTCAGTGTTATCTAGCGGTAGGGGGTTACAGATTGCAACCAACTGAACCCCACCCCCGCCCCACGTCCCTTGAACCCACTGTGTCCGGATGTAGGAGAAGCTGTGGGGGCCTGATCCGGCAGGTAGCAGTAGGTACTTCCAAAATGATGTCATCGTCTACGACCGCATCGAGTAGCCGAGGGTCAAGTGATAAGGTTCCATGCTAGATTTGTAAATTGTATTTAGTTATTTACCCTGTAAGACGTCATAGCTTACAAGTAAAATAGCAACAATGAACAAATATAAAAGGACCCACCTTCTATGTAGATATAAAGGGCTCATTACAAGGTAACGAAAACACTATTCTTATTTTCACAGTACTTGACTCTAATTAAAACATACTTATGAATATTATGTAACGTTCCTGCAAAGTCTGTTTCACTTGATGCAACTTAATTGTACAGAATGCCCCATTAAAAGATCTATTCAATCATTTTATGTCAATACAATAAATTATTAATTATTACTTGGTTTTGTCGTTAAGAGTCTGAATGCCTAATAATCAGTGAAGACGTATACAGTATATGAGCAGGAACTATAAGGGAAAGATCTGTCAAGAAAAAATAATGGGGATTATGACAAGTTAATCTAGTTATGATTGTAATTTGATTGTTGAGATGGAATTGGGAGATGTTACAAATCTTCAAATAACAACAGCATGAGCCAACAAGCCATGAGGCCAAACTGAACTGAATGAGGCCTCTTCCCTCCCCACTCAGTCATATGTACACACATATGCATTTATCACCACTCACCACTCACCACTCTGCCCACACACACTCAGAACCATCTCCTCTGCCCAGGAAGTTAGATGAATAAGATCAAGCTCTTTCATTAAATGTCACCTTAAGTACAATTATTCATCACTTTCATTTAATTTCATTTGAAAAATTAGAATGCAGTTCAAAACAAAAAAATATCCTGTAAATAGTGTTATATATTTTAACATTTAAACATGTTGATTTCAAAATCGTTGGAATAATGGAATATGTTTATTTTCAGTTCTGCAATCCAACTTGTCATATGCAGCCGACCAAAAAGTCTTGCATAAGCAGGGTACATTTTGTCCTCGACCGTCCACTGTCAGTATTTCTGAGGTGCATGCCACATTCAGGATGGACCCAACACTTTTATTTCACGGATAGTCTCAACACCTGCACTCTAAAGGTGTGTCTTCTGGAGGTCTTCCTGATGGCTGTGATCCACTACCCCACTTGTGTCCAGATGAACATAACATATCAGGGTCATCTCATTACATAACCAAGCTTTCTATTTGTGTTTCTGTGTGTGTGACTTAGTAAATTATAGTTTGGAACGCTAAAGTAACGTAGAGTCTAATAATTATTTACTTCTGCTTTTAAAAATAATAGATATTTCAACAATGGCTACAAAGGAGTTGTTGTTAATCAACAAGTGATGAACAATATATTCATCCAGGATACATGAATTAAGATATTCAGTACAGTTTGTATAATTAATTGAGGTTGCAGATGCACAACATGGCGGGCTCTGTGGAAGAGAACCAACTCCAAGAGAACCAACTCTATCGATATAAGGGGATTATTATAAGGGAACAAAAACACGATTCTGATCTTCATGCGATTACACACTAATCAAAACGTTCTTATGGATATTATATTCCATTTCTGCCAATTCCGTTCTGCTAGATTTCAGTAAATTCTACATACCATTAAATAGACATCTCACTATTTCTAATATACCCTCAGACATGGCCAAAAGATCTTAAATGGTGGAAAACAATTGACTAAACTGATGAACTCGTGCAGGCTCACAGGCATTACATCGGCAATGCTCAAAAAGCAATAAATACAATTAGATGAAGATGTGAGTTTGTATGTGTTTATATTCCAGGTAATACAAGATGCTTCTAGGGCTGGATTGAGTATTAAAGGCAACCAGACTTCTGACGGCTTTTGGAAATTCACCAGCTCAGCGGTCTTTGCTGCCACAGTCGTTACAACTATAGGTCAGATGATTTATTTTATTTTATACTGTATCACACACACACATACACACACACACACATTGCCAATGTGGTGGGCTTTTACTGGCTCATATTTATTTCCCCTCTCACCACAACATCACATGGCCCAGTTCACCATTAGCCCAGCATTTACAACATCTCATCAACATCTCATCATCATCTCAACATCTCATTGAGAAACTGTGTCTAACCAGACCAATGGACCTACTCTGAGACTTTCACTTCAGGCGAGAATGAATATCATACATCAAATAAAAAAAGGTCTATGAAGGTATCAGAGTAACTGTGTCATTATGCTTTCGTTATAGAGACACCACTGTTGAGGTATGATGCCATTTGGATGGTAGTAAACCCTGATTTATTTTTCATCTCCAGGCTACGGCAATATGAGCCCCAAAACGGCCGCCGGTCAGATCTTCTGTGTGTTCTTCGCTCTGTTCGGGATCCCCCTAAACATTGTGGTCCTCAACAGGGTGGGCAAGTACATGCTGACCATAGAGAGGAACATCTGTGACTTCCTGCAGGGAAAGACCACGCATCCGGTTAGGATGCGTTAGGATGCGTCACACACTCACACGCACGCACGCACACACGCACACACACACACACGCTCACACACACGCACACACGCACACACACGCACACACACACACATAGGGTTAAGACAATTTTTTTATGATACTGTTTGTATTTGCATAGAGAGCACATCAATACACTAACCCGATCACTTGATGGACTGCGGGGAAGCCCTCCCTGTTGTCCTGTTGGTTGAGAACCCCCTTAACCACTCTCCTGCTTCGACCTCCCCGTCATCCGACCCCCTCACCCCACCGCCTCCGTCTGCTCCCAGAGGTGTACCCGCTTCTTCGTCCACCTGGTGTCCTACTTGGGCGGGCTGGTCCTGTTCTTCGTGGTGCCCATGGTCGTGTTCCAGGGCCACGAGGGCTGGAGCTACTCCCAGGCCATCTACTACTGCTTCATCACCCTCAGCACCATCGGGTTCGGGGACTACGTGGCAGGTACAGCAGCAGGCCGGCCTCCTGGCCTCCTGGCCCCGCCCCCTTGTGATGTCATCTCTAGAATCACGTGGACAACTCTTATAAGTTATAAGTTATATGTGTCCTTAAAGGAGATCCAAACCCCCTCACCCTGTCTGAATAATGTGTTCAGATGTTTTCCATAATTGTGGGGTTTGCCGCCTCCCCAATGCTTAATAAGCAGGTACCGGTAAACATCAGCCAATTAGAAGTGATGCAGGCAGTAGCATGTGTTCAACCTAGTGAGGTAATCGTCTAATGCACACCAATGTGGTGTTGTGGTTTGGTTTTCCTTTAAGCCTAACTCTGACAACAGATTCACTGCACAAGTTGAAGGGCCCGATCTAATATCTTTCCACTGCCCACCAGTGGCTCCACTTTCTTTGCATGGAAGTAGATCTGAATGATGATTTGAATGTCACATACCAAATGCCATTCAGCTCTGTTGTGTTGTGCAAACGCTAAGCAAATGATATGGAAACCAATACAACACAGGTCAGCGCAGACTTATAGACCAGTGTCTGCTGGTTTAATTTACAATGAATACATTTGGGTACCCAATATATTTGTGAAAATTTCCAATTACGAGGTCATTAAGAATTTACACTAAGTAAATTACAGTGATTGCTTAAAAATCTGGGCATTATGGAGCAGGTATGGGTGTTAAGGAGTCTGTACTAGGTTAAGGAGCAGGTACTGTGTTAAAGAGCAGACACTAGGTTAAGGAGCAGGTACTAGGTTAAGTAGTCTGTACTAGGTTAAGTAGTCTGTACTAGGTTAAAGAGCAGGTACTAGGTTATGGAGCAGGTACTGTGTTAAAGAGCAGATACTTGAACAGATTAGAAAACTGGGTGGGGCTTTCAGGCACAGTCTTAAATTGGTTTAGGTCCTACCTACAAAATAGGAACTACTTTGTTTCCATTGGCGACTTTGTTTCAGAATCAACAAACGTGACATGTGGAGTCCCAGAAGGTTCGATCTTAGGACCCTCTCTATTCAACATCTACATGCTCCCACTAGGGCAAATCATGCAAAATAACAATATTGACCATCAATGCTATGTTGATGACACGCAAATCTTTGTATCACTATCACCAAATGACAATCAGCCCATAGATCTGTTGTGCCAGAAAGGCTTAAAGTAACCCAACACCTTCACTCTTTGTCCCTGAAAACCTCTATCAAAGCCAGAAATCTAGGGGTTATCATGGATTCAGATTTACATTTCGACTGTCACATCAAATCAGTTACAAAATCTGCATATTATCACCTTAAAAACGTAAGACTTAGCGGGCTCATGTCTACCTTGATAACTGCAATGGTCTTCTTACAGGTCTCCCAAAAAAAATTCTAAGGCAACTACAGCTTGTTCAGAATGCTGCTGCTAGAGTTCTAACAAAGACCAAAATATTTGAACATATTACACCAATTCTTAAATCGTTACATTGGCTCCCTGTATGTCAGAGCATTGATTTTAAAATCATGTTGCTAACCTATAAACTGATATGCTTCCACTACATAAGCCTTCTAGGCCACTAAGATCTTCTGAGACCTGTTAATTATCCCCAGAGTCAACACGAAACATGGGGAAGCAGGATTTAGTTACTATGCAACAAATAGCTGGAATAAACTCCCTGAGGATTTAAGACTTGCCCCAACTCTGACAGATTTTAAAACAAGACTGAAGACTTTTATGTTTGCTTTAGCTTTCTGCTAAATCTTAAATCTACAATGCTTTTTTAACTTTGCCTTTATTTTCTATCTATTTTATTTTATTACTAACTTTGCCTATTTTTACCAGAGAGATACATGATCTGATACCAGAGAGACCCCAGAGAGTACGGGGGTAAGGACCAAGTTCCTTTAGGTCGGGCCGGAGTCCCGACGTGGGTAAGGACCAAGCTCCTTTAGGTTGGGCCGGAGTCCCGATGAATGTGAAAGAGTAAGGACCAAGTTCCTTTAGGTCGGGTCGGAGTCCCGATGAATGTGAAAGAGTAAGGACCAAGTTCCTTTAGGTCGTGGAGAGATGACGTGTGTCTGGGTCAGACTCCCAGGATAAGGACCAAGTTCCTTTTGGTCGAGCCCGAAAATTGCATGACGTGGGTATCGGAGACTGTTGATCTTAAATACATTGCACTTTCTAAAATGTTTTTTTTTTTTACTTTGCCTTTATTTTCCATCTGTTTTACTTTTTTACTTATCTATTATTTTATTTTATTGTATGACAATGTTTATATGTGAAGCACTTGAGTCTGCCTTGTGTATGAAAAGTGCTATATAAATAAAGTTGCCTTGGCTTGCCTTGCCTACTAGGGTAAGGAGCAGGTACTAGGTTAAGGAGCAGGTACTAGGTTAAGGAGCAGATATTAGGTTAAGTAACATGTCACACCCTTTAATGTCCTAATGACAGACAGTAACCCGGACAAGACGTACCCCGAGTGGTACAGCTTCATCATGGCCTCCTGGATCTTCTTTGGCCTGGCCTGGCTGGCGCTGGTCATCAACCACACCATCGACATCCTGGAGCGGCTCAACAGCTTCCTCAACGGCTGGTGGCGCCGGCGCAGCGGCAGGGAGGAGACAGACCCCCCCGACAACAAGAACCCTGACACACAGGTGGAGCAGGTGGAGGCGGAGCCCGTGAAGACGCCGATAGATGACTGAAGTGCACCCCCCCCCCCCACACACACACACCTTATTGGACTGAGCTCTCTTCTGGTGATATGATTTTTTTGTTCCGTTGTCTTGCTGCTGGAGTAGCAGAATGCGCTGGTCTAAAGATCTGAAGAAGCGCTGATGGATCTATAGAGCTGTAGATGTAGACAAGCAGGCATAGAAGGAACTTGTAGAGCAGGAGTGGGCGGTTGAACAATGACATGATTGGGGAGGCGGAGGAAACGCTACACATGTTGGATGCACGTAGATATTGAGGACCTTCAGATAGCTACCGTATTTCGCCCATTTGCTTAACTTTTTAAAAATATCTTAAATAACAAAATATTTTAAATGTAAGTCTCAGACGCAAATCAATTCATGTTGATGTTATAACTAGTCCTACAACTATAAATCGAGAGAAACATGGTGCTGTGAAGCATTTCTCCAAAAATGATCACACACTTATTCCCGGCATAAATAGTGTCGACCAATTATATGTTGAGTCGTTTTCATTGGCCCAGGGTGGTTGCTGTTGCAACAAGCTCAATTCAATGCCTGCCTCACTTTAAGACCTACGTTTTTTATTCTGGTGTGTATGGTTATCTATACCTGGCAAACAATGGCCTGAGATTGAGATTACCTGTGGCAAACAACATTAGCTCTGTTTATTTCCCTCCATGCTGTTCAGTGGGCTAGTGGTTTGTGGAAAATAAAAGTCTTTGCAGACCACAGCCTTTTACAGAACTGCCGATGGTATTTATTTCTATTAAGAATAACATCGACAACTTCACGTCTCAGTAACAACATCAGTAAGGCGTTTCATTTCAAATATAAATAAAGATATTTTATAGATTGGGGACACTTTATTCCAAAGTGTTTTACAATCATGGACAACGTGCATACATTGTGGTGCATTCATTCTTAGCAAAGGTAGCCCCAGTGGGTTGGTTGCAATTGAAGATAATCGGTACATTTTGCAAATGAGGAACAAAATAACTCAATGATTATTCTAAGATTTCAATTGTTTTTGGTTAAATGAACCAAAAACAACTAAACAACTTAAAATGATGGAACAAAACCAAATGCTGATTATTTTATTGGGAGAGCGGTTTGTCTTACCTTGTGATTGCACCATATGAGTCTTTGCATTGGAAATTTTTGTTTATTGTTTAAAAACAAGACTAATGTAATATTTAGATACATTACTCTATTTTATTTTATTTCTACTAATGTCAAATTAAAAGTGTGTTGTATAGCATCTGTTGATATACGTAGCCCCATCTGCTATGTCTTCAAACACAGTGATCCACAAGTTGAGGATCAAACCATCATAATAATTAGGTTGACTTCATCAAATAAACCAAAAATATAATATAAAATATAACTGTTAGCTGACTATACGTTGCATATACATAGGTACATTTATTCATGTATTAAAATGAAAAACTATATATACGCTCACTGTGTACATATATGTAAGCCTTGAGAAACTAGAGGAGAATACTGCTTTTAAGAAAACCAATATTGCTCCGTATGAAAGCGCTTGGGCAAAATGGGCGGAGTGTGACTCTGTGTTAAAGAAAGAGTTACTTTGGAAGCTGTTTATATTTGATGTATATTAATACAATAATTACAATCCATTTTTAATCCTTTTTTCATTCCCATTTAAGGCGGATATCATATTGTGGTTGGAGTAAAGTAAAGTAAATAGCAGAAGTAGTAGTAGTAGTAGTAGTAGTAGTAGCAGCAACAGCAGCAGTAGTAGTAGTAGTAGTGTTAATATCAGTTCAGGAGGAGCATTAGTTTGACCTAATTAAGGTCAAGCGCCACTCCTGACTTGTGATTGGTCGGTTCAATGCTCTCATGTGGCGCACTGGAATTTATAAAAGCAGCAGACCCCTCATTAGAATTATGCGTAGCACCTGTGTTTGTCCTGCTGCGACACCTCTGTGAAGCGTCTATAAGCAGTTACTGGATTTACCTAACACTAGAGGGTGTACTTGTTTCACTAAGTAATTATCGCAAGGAGAAGAAGAAAATACACCAAAACAACCCAACAGGTATCTTTAATATCATGAAATAATACATTATAATGTTCATTAAATAAGATCACACAGACTTTATGTCCTTTTATTTAAACCACTGGTGAATACTGAATGGAATATTGTTAACCGTTAGTTGTACAATGACCCCGGATGCCTGCATGCTTACAAGAAAAGCCCTAGGCCTACTTCACATGATGAAATACCATCTGGGAAAGCATTAGGCAATTACAGCAACCATGATTCAAGAAAGGGAAGAAGGGCATTCTGGTACTTGATGAGTAAACAGGGTGTAGATAACTGAAAGAAATGTGAGGAACTTGCTTCAAGTGATACTTTCTTCTTCTTTGTGATAAAATCTCACTACAGGGGCTGCAATACCTGTTTCGTCACAATCCAGTGAGGAAGAACAATGCCTTTGTAACAGTTTCCCAAAAGGGTCCTGTCAATAAAGGAGATGTCTGAACATCATTATTACTTTAATTACATATTACTTCCTCTCCTATTCATGTCTACGAATCATTGAAACCTAGATTCCTGACGTGGTGCACTGCAAAACATCTGGCAATTAAAGATATTTACCAAAATGCTGCTAAATAAATAAATGCTTTTTTACACGTTCTGCATGGATTCAGCAGTTAGTTGTGAAGTTGAAATTCAAATCTCATTCAAATGACCAGTTTTTTCCGTCCTTTTTCTGAAGGACTTTTTGGCCTGCATTGGTGCTGCTCAGCACCTATGTCTCTGAGTCTGCCTGCGTGGTCTCAGCCGTTCGATGCCTCAGCCGTGCGTGTTTGTGTTTGTTGAATTCCGCAATCCACTTGAGCTGTGTAGTGTTGGCGTCACCTTCACATCAAGGTGAGGAGCTACAGCAGGCAGTGGATGGAGCAAACAATGAGGAAACAACACAAAATTCAACCAAGAAGTGTATGTTCTTGTTTTTTTCAAAACAGATAGGTGTGTGTGTGTGTGTGTGTGTGCGTGCATTGCATACTTTATGCATGCATGGGTGTGTGAGTGTGTGTATGCACATTTGGGTGTGCATACATGAAGGTACTCAAATTGCCTTGACATTGAAAGTTGATCTGAAAAAACTTCATAATTGCAGAAATTTGTGGGAAATGACTGGCATAAAAAGTCTGGCAGACACCCTATAGTCGCCCTCAGACCATTTTCATATAGGAATACTGCTGACTCGTGCTGAGTCTGCAGCAAATACCAGACGGCTGTAGGCCTACCGTATGTTCCGGTTTCAGCTGGGTCTACAGTCCTTTGAGGCAAAAGAACAATCCAGAGTTTATATGCACCAGATTTATATCCTTTTCCTGTGAGGAGGAATATCTGCTCCGGGATTTTCCGAAAAACGTCCATCGTAAATATTCTGTGGTGGATGGATGCGACTGAACAATAACATCATGCGGTTCATTCACTACAATAAAATTTGATGTGTAGCAACAAATCCAAGGTGCAATGGATCCCCATTGCATAGGCAAAGGTTGTAAGTAAAAATCACAGACAAGTTGGTATGGTATGAAGACATGGCAAAAACAACAACAAAACGTAATTAAAGCATCCCCACGTGCAAATATGAAGAATAGACAATTCCACAACTCGTCCCTTAATTGGTCCAAAGTCCTGCACTTACTTCTGGACTGGCCTGTGTTCCAGGATTTCCCATTGAAGATTACTTGATTATTGTATGTGAAAAGGCCTTTTCTATCTATTTGTATCCAGTGTATCTCCAAACAACATGACTAAATTAAACATGTGCAGTTGTGCAGACCAGGTACGACATTACTGCTAGAACTTGTTCATATTGTAATATTCCAAACTTTGACAAATTAATCAAGACCTAAAATGTGCGGAAACAGTATCAACCTGATGAACCAACATCAGGTTTTACAGACCACAAATCAAGCAAATCAAGCAAATGTGTTTGAATGGCTTTGCCATTGTATTGCTAGCCTACATTATTTGTTATTCTAATGTTCTTTGAAAGTCAACCAAAGGTAAATTGTTTCATATCAACAACTGTTTTGCATTGACTACATGTTATTCTTTTTTTGCAATTTGCTTTATCAAGCTAAGAACATAGAGATTGTTAGTTTCCTAC
The DNA here is from genome assembly GCF_964030765.1 of Micromesistius poutassou. Taxonomy (NCBI): domain Eukaryota; kingdom Metazoa; phylum Chordata; class Actinopteri; order Gadiformes; family Gadidae; genus Micromesistius; species Micromesistius poutassou. The sequence continues at coordinate 5,928,819 of NC_140287.1, forward strand.
CAGGTAATTCAATGCAAGATAATAGAGATTAGAACAGCTCTACTGATAACACTGATATGATATCATTAGTATTTTAAATTACTAATGGAATTTTAGTTCATTTGTTGGCCCTGCTGTACGGGAACAGAGCTCTTTGATGCTGGCATGAGAGACAGAGTGGTCAACACACTATCAACACTAGTTGAGTTGCAATAACACTGATATCTACCACGATGTAACTCTGAAACATGCTGCTGTCTTCTTTATTTACTTTTCCTGGAAGTTTGCAATGGACATGGTTTCATTTGCAGAAATGTAAATGTCATATATACTTCAAATACACCAATTAGCCAACGAAGAGGGACATATTCTCCATGTGACCATCACGTCATAAAGTGACTGATATGGACATAGTAGCACAATATCACAGGATTCCTGGACCTTTATAGATTATGCTGTTCTTTCTTTTAAATAACAAAACAGATGAAGGTAAACTACTTCAAATGCATTCATTGTTTATTTTAGAGCTATTATGAATATTTGTACAACTTTTTAATGTTTCACTGAACTCACACATCCGTCAACGTGTTGTTTAAAGGAAGTGCTGTGATAAATACATCTTCATGGCTCTGGCACATCAAGTCATATCAGCTGTTGTCCCAGGTCATGTCAGTTGATTGCTTACTTATTTTTTATTTTCGCCAGGGTCTGCAAATTTTTCGAGTTCCAAGCCAGGCTACAGCAGGTCTGGCTTGAACCTCTATCAAACACATTAAGGAACAAGGCGTGACTCGAGATTCTCGAAACAAGCATGTCTGTGTCATATTGTAATCATTGACTGGGTTTGTTTTTGGCTGGGCACATTGACGTTTATGACCACTGTCAGAGATAAAGTGTGAGTCCGACTGCAATGCGAACCAATTAACATCTTCAAAGTGAGTTCTTTGACCTTGTTCTATATCTTTACGACAGTAATTATCAGTAAAATGAAAGGTTGAAATGCCACACGGGGGGGCGAAGGTAATCGAAAACGTTACAACCCTACTAACGGCGCCCTACTCCTCCATGTCTTCGGGGGGGGGGGGGGGGGGGGGTGGTGACCTCTTCATGACATTAGTCTGCATTCTTGTTTGCCTTATGCGTGTCCTTCTCCCCCCCACTCATTGGAGCTGGAATCCTCGTTCTCGGCCAATGGGAGCGCATCATGCACACCATGCCTCTGCTGCAGTGGTCTGTGATTTACTGTCTCTTGACCCAACCCGCCCCCCCCTCCCTCTCTCTCTCTCTCTCTCTCTCTCTCTCTCTCTCTCTCTCTCTCTCTCTCTCTCTCTCTCAATCACTTAAATCCATGTATGATCCATGAATAGATATAAAAAAATCAAAAATAAAATCAAAATTAAAAACAGACACAAATGGCAGCAGTTCCCCCGCGCAAAACTAAAATCACCTTAAGTCTGACATCAGGGGACATCGATGGATATCAGACTCATACAATGCGGAGACTGAGGCTATGCAACTAGCTTTGACAAAAGCTGGATAGTTTACGCAAAATTGTGCAATTAGCCACACGACGAAGACAGCTTAATGCAAGCTTGCTAAATAGAATATTGATTTGTGTGAGTTTGTGTTTGTGAGTGTGGTGTGAGAGAGAGAATGTGTGTGTGTGTGCATTCACAAGCTTGTGTGTGTGCTCACTGCAGGTATACATATGTAGGCCCTGCTTATGAGCAACCCATAAACAAACGGTGACAAATACACACAGAATCTGTTGAGAAATAAGTACTCTCCTAAGTAGCCTCCCCAATCCTCTTTACTGTAATGGACCCCTGCCGACAAGGCCTCCTTCACAGTCCAGGTTCGACCCACTCAGTCACCCTTAAGTTCCTGAGACAGCCCACCGGCACTCTGACGGCTCAAAAGTATACACTTATAATCCCCCCTTTTGTCACTTGACGTGACCTCCATGTAGGGTTAATCAGTTCATATTTGTATTTCTGAACACAAGATATAAATGATATCTTGTGTCTCTCCAGTTCCATTATTGTAGACGGGCCTGGTGGTCAAAAGGCCACCAAGAGGCTGACCAGACACTGAAGAGGGTTAGCCAATGAAAACACACTTCTGCCTCTGTGTGTTTACATGTGTGAGCATGTGACCATTTGCATCCGTGGAAGCAGGCAGATGTTTGAACACACTCCGTTCACACGCGTTTGAGTGCGCGCAGCGTACGCGTGTGTGTGCGTGTGTGTGTGTGTGTGTGTGTGTGTGTGTGTGTGTGTGTGTGTGTGTGTGTGTGTACATACACTGTCCTACACATTCACTTCCTGTTAGCTTAACTCTTCCTTTAAATCAGCAGAAGAACCAGTTTGACCTGTGACACCACAAAGAAAACACGGCCGACCACAGCTGGCGGTAAACATCCCTGACGTCTGAGGACCACAGGGTGGTCAGGTCGCTCGTTTCTGCGTAATACTCAGACCCGTTCCAAAAACAAACTTCACACGACAAACCACTGCCTCAAAAGCAGCAACAGCAGCAGCAGCTCAGCAGGAGGTCAAACGAGAACACCGTTACCACGACTTGACCTAGAATATATTCTAGGTCAAGTCTATTGACCAGGTCAGTAAACCCACTCTAATGTCAAACACTACTGATAATCTCTGATATATTGTGCCATGCAATGCAATACACACAGAGTATGATGCAATGTACACACAGAGATACATACCCATGGTGTACGGACGTATGCACACTAGAGCAGTACATTTAACCTCTACTGGACTTACTCTGCTGGACACAGAAAGGCTTTGTAATAGTGGTTTGCATCTATTTGCAGATGAAAGGAAAACTGTGTGTGTGTGTGTGTGTGTGTGTGTGTGTATTTGGGAGAGGAGGAGGATGAAGGAGAGGGGGGGTCTCATGTGAGGTTACCCTTATGTTTACCTTTCTTACACTTTCGGCTACGATTTCATCTCGCTTTGAACCTTTTAGGAGTGAGTTGAATGCCCTGAAGCAGTGTCAGCATAGCCTGGAGTCAGAAGTGTCATGGGACAGTATTCTGAGAGAGAGAGAGAGAGAGAGAGAGAGAGAGAGAGAGAGAGAGAGAGAGAGATATTGATTATACTAGTACGATGTTATTCACCATACAACTGTTTTAAAAATGTGTTTATGTCTAGATATCAGCACTTAGATTTTCCAACCATTTAAAATACATCATTGTGTAGATCAATTTGTTTAGATGTTGTTTAGGTTAGCCTTGCCTTGACTTCTTGGGTAAATCATTTTCAAAACTGTTAAGCGTAGGGGTTAAATCGTTTATTTACACTGATAAGTCACAACACTAAGACTATCCTCCACCATGGACTCACTGAGCTGCAGCTAAGGCAATAAAACTGACTCTTGTTTAAGTGTCCCTAAATATGCTGGCTGAGAAAACCGAAACGTTAAACCTCTAATCTAGCTATCCATCTCTCTTTCTATTTTTTCTTTTTTTTTAATCTTTCTCCATATCATTCTCTCTACTTATGTTTCTGTTTGTCTGTCACTTGTCTTCTTCTATCTTTATCAGGACCCTTTCCCAACCCCATGAACTGCCCTTTGTCTTGATGTGTGTGACCTATGTTAATTACAATATTTGGTTCACCTGTGTATCTTTGATGATTATTTGTATGGTTTTGAGCCTCCGTCTCTTTTGTTAATGACTATGGTTATCACATGTGTTAAGCATCTTTAAGTTTTTTTTAAAATAATTTTAGGATTTCCATATTCTTGTATTTCAGGAACTTTTTATGCCTGTGTTGAGTTGTTGCTTATTTTTTTTTTTTATCTCTGCCATTGGGTTGGACCTCCTGTTCAAAGCCGGACGATATCTTTTCATGAGATTCACACGCATATGCGGTAGGCCTACATTTGAACCCTAATCAAAGCTCCATTAACCTTTGCACAGGAGCTTTTGGTTTTTATACGACACGTAATTGTGAAAGGACACCTTTGCCACAAGGCAAGAGCACACATGATTGAGTAGAATAGATTAGGGTGAAGGTGCTGATTTGCTCACAGCTCAGCCATACTGGCTCCATTGTGAGGGTTTTACGACAACTGGCTAGAAGTTCATGAGTGATGAGTGATGAGTGATGAAGCATTTAGATGCAGTGAATCATATGTAAATGATGATAGTTAGGACACCAATTAAGAGGAGCCAGGTGTTTGTGTGTGTGTGCGTGTGCGTGTGCATGTGTGTGTGTGTGTGTGTGTGTGTGTGTGTGTGTGTGTGTGTGGAACGCCTGCATGCATGTCACGGGGAGGACAGATGATTTGTAAGTCAGGGTATGGGAATGTCGGACCGACCAATCGAATTGCCTCTTCTCATCCTGCAGTATTTCCCCTTGGGCTTCACTGCCAAAGGCCTGCACCAGCACTGAGCACCAACCAAAACAACAAGTATCCCTCACCCTCCTCAGGGCCCGTTGAACTATGGGATGAAATATCTCACATGCCACAAGGTAAACCCATCCGTATCATTTAGGGCCCTATCGATTGACGGTTTTAGGTCTGACCCACACAAATTAGCTCAACGCTGCGTAGCTAGCGATTTTTATATGTTGGCTTGCATTTTCCACTCTAGGTCTGTAGGCCTAATCGGCGACACTCCGGTATGCTTACAATGCATAAACCGTTGTGATGCTGTGTTGTGTAAACACAACTTTTTAGTCCATCTCCTGGCAGCAACTTGACGCTACCACTGGAGCACGTGGAGCATGAAGGTTGCATCTGATATTAAAGTTATTAAAGTTAAAGTTAAAATATGCAACAGTGGAAGCAACATTTATCGTTACATTTTAATTTCTTCAAACAACATCGACCCCCCCACCTTCCACCCATGCTCTCCCACTCTTGCGTTTCGGGATACAAGTAAACATGCCTGCATCGAGTTGGTGCTTTTTTGATTATCTTTTCATGAGATTCACATGCACATGTGGTTCAGGGTTCAAACGCACTACGTTTAACCCTAATTAAAGATAAATTAACCTTTGCACATCCTCGTCACACAGTTCTAACAACGGGAGCTTTTGGTTTTCATACGACACGTAAATGTGAAAGGACGCCTTTGCCACGAGGCAAGAGGCCAGTGTCAGGAATGTTAATGTATTTCTTCTATCCTTGGTAGACTGGGTATCTGGCTCTTCACATAGTAAACTGGGAGGTTCATGACTAACTAAAGCGATTCAGGCCTCGGTCTCCTCACCTATGCATCCACGGCTTTCACGCCAAAAAGGTGTTTGTTGTAAGTGGCACTTGACAGCAGAGTGCCATGGATTATGAATGGTTTTCATCACACTCCTTCACTGTGGACACTATAGTGTTAGGCCTCAGGTCAAAGATGGAGATCTCTGGATGGACCCCTCATTTGATTGAAAACCGGTAAAGACATTCTGCTCTGGCACCCGCTGTTCCATAAGCAGAACTTCAACACCAAGTGCCAATACTTCGTCGTTTTACACGGGTTTAACGTTTCCCTGTCTTTGTCTGGTTGACTTTTCAGACAAAAGCTTGATTGTTCTTTGTTCTGCCTGCTGTCTTCAGTGAATGAAAGGATCACATTGCTTCGCTGAGCTATTGTCAGTGTGGGAAATAGGCCAAAAAAACACTTTTAATGTGACTCAACACATTCCAGAATGGTGCGCAAACATAGGTGCTTTTTAAAATGTACTTTAACATTATATACATTATACAAAGCATTATGTATTCGATTCACTGCAATGAAACCCTGAACCCACTGTCTACTAGCTTCACCAGTTCATATCAGACTGTCATGCAATAAAGGTAATACTAAAGCAAGTCTTTAAATATTACAATTCATGCAACTAAGTCCTCCCTATTGACCCATGAGCAGCATATCGGCATGTAGTCAAAGAAAGTGATATCCTCTTGCTGCATGACCGGGGCATATGAAAGATTCACTAGGCTGTTGCGGGCTGAAGCTGCGTCAGAAATGTAGAAACAAAAATTATGTTTTTGTTTCCCTGGCAGAACAATTTGTCACTCAACATCAACCAGAAGGAAATTAGCTGAATGTGCACATATTCTTTCCAAGCATTTATCATAACTCTGACTGTGACTGCACAGTCAGAGTCAACAGTGACTGCAGATTCTTGGTATTATGGAGCAGAGGGCCTTGGGTGCCATGCTCACAGAGACCTACAGCTAGGTTGAGGATACAACACAACTGTGTTGTATCCTCAACACACCTGTTCACTTCCTTCATCAACGACAACCAAAGAATATTTCTGGGTCTTTGATGGTTTAGATAGCAAAGATATCTGTGGATAGCTGTGGAAACGAAGGCTTGGTGTTCAGGTGGAGTCTCTGCTCTCTACACACTGCAGTGGATTTACTTTGGTGGCAAGTGACGAATACAAACCATCCTCTTAACAGCGGAGAATCACAGCATGTTTCTACCTGTTGGAAGTGTCTCTCGCTCACTCCCCTCTCCTGATCTGAACACGTGCAAATCAGTAAGGAAACAAGGAGGGCAAACCCTGCAGCATTTACATTATCCTTAAAACCAATCGCTGTCCCTTTTGTCCTTTTTGAAGAAGCCCTTGACAAATGATATGGTCAAGATACACGAACATGGGCGGAAACCTTATAGCTTCCTAAGAAATATGTGGCCTAGTGTGGCCACATGTATTATTGCATTGCTTAATGCCAGAGCATTCCTGTGGCATTACATGGAGAATGTCATGGCCAGAGCCTACGGGGTTCTTGATTACATGTAAGCTATGCGTGTTGGTTCATTCAGAAACACCTTTGTTAGCAATTTGTTAGTCAGTCTTATAAACAAGTCACCTGAAGGCAAGAAAGAGAAGCTTAGCCTTTGTTTATCCAAGTAGAGCATCTTTATTACTAATCTTTACTAACCATGAACAACTTGACTACACAGATCCCCCTTCTCTCCTGTGTTATGAATGATGGGTCAAATGGGTATCTTCTACAATAATATGCAAACGTTTTGATCTGAGCTAACATGCATTCTTAAATATGAAGCCGAAAATGAAGCTACCACGCCTAGCCCTAGTTCAGTGCAATCCTGGATGAATAGACCGAGAGTGAATGTTTTTTAGTTTGTTCCGGTTTTCTACGCTAATACACTAGAGGAGATGGACAAATATGTGATTGAGACTTCAGCTATTGTACAACAGAACATCAAAAAACAACCAAACAAAGCCTTGAGATTACTTTGTTTCAAATAACCCCTACCTTGAATGAACTCCACTCCACAGATAACTGCTACAGAAAACTTGTTATCAGTAGAAATTCATTGTTTCTTTTGGACGGTTCATTTGAGACGTCAAAAATAGCATGACACTGGATTTTTCTTTTAACTTAGGGATGTCATGGCGTAGGCTGTGTAACCATTTCCAAAGTTACTGAGACTTAACTACCTATTTCCAGATAACCTAATCACTGGGAGAGATACAGCAGCCATGCCGAGAAAGACTTAATGCCTGAGATAACTCAGAGTGACTTTGAAATGTACTTGCTACGTAACGTTGAGAAAAAAAACTATCCTGTGTTGATAGTTTAAACAAACTAAATACGTAACAATTGTACTCAGAAGTCCTACAATTTTGAGGCATTTGTGCACTTTTATGACACTTGTGTGACACTTCTCTCTTGTGATGACACGTGCAATTTGTTTTATGTGGTTAATTGTCTCCCGAGGTGTATTGGAATCAACAACACAGTCATGGTACTTGCATAACTTGCCCTTGGCTACAAACGCAAGTAGGGTGTGTACGTGTGGGAGTTCATTTATGTAACATTTAGTCCCAGGTACATTTTAAAAGGGTTTCAAATTACCTATAATTACCTATTAAATGGCCAATGGTAACAAGCATTATGTCAGTTTGAATAGCTATAGGTCCTGTAGCTATAGGTCCTTTCAAGGGTGGTTACATGTCCGCCTGTATTATGTTGCTACTACACAACAGTGGTTTTTATAGACAACAATGTGTGAATACAAAATATAGGCTCGAGTCAGCAAGATCTTCCACGAGACATCAGTTTCCAAGAAGATGAAGCCACCATGATGAGGGTCTTGTTATCGGCTGATCGCAACAAAATGAAATACATTGATTCTGTTCAGTCTATCTTTGTTACAGCTCGCACACATACTTTATTATGCACCTTGACAGGACACATGAATGGGGGGTGATTATCAGGAAGGAAGAGCACTCAGCACCAACAAGCCAAAGGCTTAACGCCTGAACCAAACCAGACGGCTTCGGGGAGATCACAGAGTTCCAGGCACCATCAACCAGTAGCCAGTGGCCATATTACATGCTTCTAGTGTTGTTGGAAACTTTGTGAAAAACATTCAGTAATAACGATACAAAATGACCTCGAGAAGAATCATTTAGATGGGGAAAGCTACCATGGACATGACTGGAATAATGAATTACAACTACTAGAGTTTAATGGGAAATGTTTGACAGGCACAATAACTAGTGAAACTCGTTTGGATAGAAATATGTCTGAACAATATGAACAGTGTCTGAATTAGAGGAAAGAAGTATCAGTATGGAAAGTTTGGTTTGCTAAGAACAGAAAAGTAAAATAAATAATCAATTTAGAAAAAATGTGACACATGAATGGGTGTTAAGCGGATAAGTCTTCAAATAACCATCCATGGCAGTGTGTAATTATCATTCCAGTGTTGTGTTATGCTGCCAGTCCGTTATCATTGTCAGCTCTAAATGAGCTTATTAAAAGTTACATTTCTTCAAAGTAGCAAAGGACAGTGAGAAGGAGGGTCATAATGTCAAGATTTCAATCATTTGTTGATGTATTTGAAATTCATTGTTAATCATCTCAAAGCTGACATGAAAGCATTGTTGATTACTGCAATATCGGTAAATAAACATTGTAATTATTGTTAAATCGTGACTTATTGAGTTATGTGGGTCCTTAGGCTAGATCAGTTGAAAACCCCTGGTCTCAACAACGGTCAGAGGTTTGAAGGCATTCTGAACGCCCCTATAGGCTCTGCTGTAACCATTGTGTTTATGTGCAAGAAGTCAACCAGCAGCACCACTTCCAAACCCAAGTCTTCCCATCTGGAATGGAGCTGTATCTACTGTCCCGCCACAAGACCTAAAGAGGTCAGGGGAGAGCTTACCGTTTACACCAAATACTGGCTGGGGGCTGTGCTGCCGTTATGTAAGAGTTATGTCAGGAACTCATTTGTCAAGGTCCGGCTACGCAGCCTTCGCATCCCACTCTCTCCCTCTCTGAGTCGACAGTAGCTGCCTGCACATTACTGAGGCAACTGTTAGTTTGGTATGGTTTGCACGTCGTTAATAATAAAACACCCCACTCGTGGATCAATGGGTTTTCGTTTAATGCAAGAGGCGTGTGCATTCAATGCAAAAATGTGTCACACTGGAAAATCAAGAGGAATCAGAACAAAAACTGATTATTTCAACATATATCTGAAAAACCTTTGAACGTCCAAAAAACAAGACATTTCCTTTTGAAATTGTCCTCACACCTGTGTGCAAGTTGGTTTGCACAGTGGCCAGTCTCTCTCTGGTTATTCAGGCCGTGTTGTCACAACCAAGATAGATTCTAATAGGAAGGTGACGAAAAATAGAATCGCTACAGATAGGACATGTTGATAGTGCACTGAATTGAGGTGTTGTTTATCAGTGTTGTGAGCCCAGGGGCTTTTAACACTCAGCTTTTAACACAGCATTACCTGTCAATGGGAAGAGGCGATCCTTTAGTCAACACACTGAAATGACAAGAGCACATCTGAAATGCGCCCTTCGTGATATGTCTGTTTCACAGACATATCATGAAGGGTTTGTTGTGAACCATTCTTGATTCTGCAAAACACACGTGTTCTGAAAAACAACAGCAATTTGTGTGGATAATTTTTTTTTCTTGTGTGTCTCGTTTTTCGCCTGTGCCTAAAACCGCTACTGCTTATAATGCTTGCGTTATAACCGCGGGAGGAATTGTTGATTGTTTGGCAGAGTTAAACTTAAATAAATTGCGTTAAAATAAAAATAAATAAGAAAAGCGGAATCAATTTGTCGCGCTCGTTGTTGAATCTGTGGCGCTGTGCCACACATTGGTCTATGTATGGGAAACACTGTGTAGGTTTGTTTGAAATGTTCAATCTCAAGCGCAATGCCAATTGCAACCTCACACATACAAAGTCAATTATTCCTCTTGGCAATATTTGCTATTATGGCTGTTTGTGATGTTTTGCTATATGTTTTGTATATGACTGTTTGTGGAGGTTTACCCTAACTACTTGTCTTGCTGTTGTATTGATATTGATTTGATCTTAAAAAAATTAACAGTGCTGATTTTCCTGGCATTTTGGCAGACAGGTGTTACCTAAACCCTTATTCTCTGTTGGGTTCCATCGTGACTATTAGTTTGTGTAGTGCTACACTTTGTGTGTTCTCTGCTTTCCATCTTCATTTTGGAGTGAAGAAGTGTATGCAGGGTTCAAAGGGGAAGATTTTTTTTCTCATTTCCAACCTTTTCTTCCGTGTAGATTAGCTTTACCTGCCTATCCACCATTGAGTCTGTACATTTTTTTCCTCCATTCTCTTTTAAAGATCGGATGAGGTGGGCCCATACATATCTTCGCCTTGGGTCCCCAATATGCTAAATCCGCCACTGGGTATCATCAGTAAGATTGATTTGATTATTGCTCTTCATACACATATAATGTATGGCCCATGGCCGACGGTGTTTCTTCTTTCTTTTATTTATTTTTTTAATCATCGCAATATCATCAATATGAATCAATGTAGGCTATCAATGGGTTAGGGTTAAGTGAGGGATAGCCGACCGGAATGGTAGCGCAGAGGAACATCTTTTTGTGGCCCAGTATCTTCTCAAGGCGGACGTGAAGTAGCGGTTCAGATGATTTGATCAGATGAACTGTGGAGGAATCCAGACGTGTTTGCGTTTGATATTTGGAGGCTTCATCGCGTCTCCACACAGTAAATAGCAAAGCACCCGGGAGCAAACAGTAGTGCGGCTTGAAGTTTGCACACAAAAATCGAAGAGACAAGAACTCAAACTCAGCGAGAAACAACGACGTGCGCGACGTTAGACACGCGCACATGCACGAATACGCAGGCGCGTGCACGTTTCTAACACTCCCCAAACGATGGCACATCCTGCCTACTTGGGCCTACATTGTTTATTTGCATTTAGAAAGATAAAATAATATTTTGTATTTAAAACAGAAATGATTTAATAGGAATAGAGTCCACTTTTTGCTTTTAGTTTCTTAAGTTAAATGCAGTGTGGAGTAAAAAAAACTAAACTAACTAAATGGCAAGGCCTACTGTACCCCAGCTTGCTTGAGAAATAAATTCACTTGGGGGTTTCGTTTCAAAACGCACATTTGGAATATAAAAAGTACAATTCATATCGTGCATTTCAATCGTATAAACATAACACATCCATAGCAGGACAAAATATAAAGATATTACCTGGTTAGAACTGGTGAAATCGGGGACGCCCATTGCCCAATTTAGGGCGGATCCTGTACTCGTCTCCACTCCCCCACACAGTTCACTAGTCTAGTGAGCAGGAGTGTTCCTCTAAAGTTACTACAAGCGACACACGTGGAGAGTCAACAACTGAGCCCACACAGTGGCAGATCTTTTCAGACGCTCTTTCAAAAGTTAAGCCCAATTGATGAGCACTTTTATTCTTTTCATCTGTCGAGCTAATGCTGCCCGAGGTGGCAAGTTTGACCACTTCTTCAAGAGACTCGTGCGGAAGAAAAGACTCCTTCACCCAAAGACCAACCTGTTGAGCATGTGCCCTGCATAGCCAAAGGACTGCACCAGGGGCCCCTCTCCCGCGTTCTCCAGCCCTCGATTCCTTGTACATAAGTATGGTAGATAAGGGTCCCCTCTTAACTTCGGCAATAATCTTCTACCTGTCCATTGGGGCAGCAATATTTCAAGTCCTTGAAGAGCCTAATTGGAAACTCGCTGCACAAGACTATAAGGTCGAAAAAGGGAAAATACTCCTAGCCTACCCCTGTCTGTCAGAAGATGATTTGGACAAAATACTCAAGGTATGGTGGCACATTTATTTTACTCGTTTCCAGAATTTGTGTTGCATGTGTTTTGAAGTTGTATTTTATGTTTTGAATGAGTACAAATTAACCTTAAAGAAACCTTGATTGCTGTTATTGTTAATGGCATAAGCACCGTTCTGCTCTGTTGAAATAGTTAACGTTAGTCGATAATGTTGTGATTGTGTTGCATTCCACTGGCCCTGCCGCCAGTGGTATGCTGTTATTGTCCACGCTGTGTGTACACACAAAGCCAACGTGCAGGTGTTTTGTTTGCCGCATGCTGACATGTAGGAGTTTTTCAACTCTTACTTTGTACTACTTTGCGCTTGATGATGCAATAATCAGACCTGCTCATCTTCCACCGTTTGCGATTCATGCATAATATCAGTTCCAAGATTACACAATACTTCCTTCCGCCCTGACGCTCTCGCAGCAGTATTCATGAGAATTTTTCCATTTTGCGCACGGGTTAAGGAAATTACTTTCCTTTTTCTAAAGTAGTAAAAAGGCAAAACTGTAGCACTTTGTCTTCACTTGCTTCACACCTGCAAGTATGACCACAGACAGGCATGTCTCGACGAGTCTCCTTCCCCCCCCGACCCAAATCTCCATTTGAAGGATTTAACACACACACACACACACACACACACACACACACACACACACACACACACACACACACACACACACACACACACACACACTCTGGCCCCTCACTACAGGGCCTCCCCGCAGTAGAACTTTAGCAGCCCCTCCGAGGCTCATTTCGCTACAGCTGCTGCCAGAGAGTAGGACTGCTTTTTCTGTTGGGTTGAACAGCGATGCAACATGGCAGATCTAATATTTACCCACTAGTTAAATGGAACCAGCCCCATCCAACGCGCCCACAGTCGCAAAACAAACGTTTCGGCGCATAAATGCAGACATGTAGATTCCAGTTACCAAGTGTTCTCCACAAGAAGCCAATGCCTTTTCTTTTTAAACCTTGCTGTGGTTCACATCAACTTGGATACTTCGAATTTGGATATACATAGGCCTCCAGGAAAGACAATATCCGGAGGAGGTCTGCATCACTCCTCATTAACCTGCATCATGCAGATGTCATCTTCCTTCCTTTGTTGCATCGTCAGCCAATTTGTATTGTGGAAACTTTCCCCCAGTCTGTTCCAGTTTAAACAGGGTTTTGTGGCTCTCATGGAAAAAGTAGAATTGGCTTTCTTCACTTTATTAACACGGGTTTCACTGCACCCTGTAAAGGACCTTGAAGTGGTATGTTTCACACATTGGATTTTATGGGCGAGTGATGTTGGCTCTCTGTAAAAGTTAAGACAGGAATCGCTGCATTGTCGCTAATACATTAAAAACACAACCCACCACTGGGATACTGGCACGCAGAATGGCATGCATAAGTACTGTTTTTGTCCCCCTCTGTGTGCAGTGAGGACAGAGGTAGCCGAATGCGTCACAAAGTTTATCCGCCGCTTGAAACTGTAATTAGGGGGATTGAGGCAAATGCTTGCAAGTTTGCAATGCGTGTGTATCATCTGTGGAGAGCGGATCCACTTATCCTATCAAGATCAACCGTTTTGAGTGTTCACCTCAGTCGCTGGATCCTTGACTTCCTGCTTATGCTTCAGTTGTGTATGTGGGCTGCTTGCTTGCTTATCTAAATCAATTATATAATATTTCGTATATTTATGTTTTCTTGCTTATTGAGAAACTGAATGGAGGTACATTTTTCATAAACACTGCACACTTTTTGGTGTTTTTTTTCATCCATTTCTTCAGATAAATCTTTCCATTCGGTTTCTCAATAAGTCACGTTGTCACTGACTCATCATGTTTGGAATCGCCATGTCAAAGGGAGATTTTGAGAATACTTTCAGGAACATGCCTGGCTGAAAGGGAAATTTAGCATTTGTATTGCATAAGAGGATTTGGTACCTCCTAGCTGCCTTAAACTAAGTGATGGAGAGATGTTATGCTAAGCGGGTCGTTGGTTTAAATGGGATAGCTCCTTGGTTGTAGGGGTGTTGTTTTGTCTCGTAGAAATAGGTCCCTAAAGATTTTTGCATGGTGATTAGGTTAGGGTTATCAGACATGATGGCTTTCAGGAAACCAATACACAACCGTGTTGAACTCTTCCTCTTCCAATGCAAATGCAAATGCAGTTGGTGGGTTCTACAGAAAAATCAATCAAAGTTAAAAGCTACAAGGCAGAAGATGTTATCAACAAGTCAATTTGGAAGAAGCCCTTGTTCCATCGCTCCTAAACTGTATATGCCTAGACTGTTGAGCAGCTGCTACGCACACAGCTGTGTGTGTGTGTGTGTGTGTGTGTGTGTGTGTGTGTGTGTGTGTGTGTGTGTGTGTGTGTGTGTGTGTGTGTGTGTGTGTGTGTGTGTGTGTGTGTGTGTGTGTGTGTGTGTGTGTGTGTGTGTGTGTGTGTGTGTGTGTGTGAAGAATCCACTGCTGTCGCCTGCCCATTTGATTCTATACCAAATCAAGGAGAGGTAAAGAGCATCATTTTTCCTAGTCTGCAGTAGTGCTAGTCACTGTTGGTCGGCAGCATCACATGTTCAGTCTCACATTAACCATATCCTTTCAATTTCACACGGTACACCCTCCCTGCAGTATTTGAAAGCTCAGCCTGCAGTCCCTTCAGCTCCCTCCCACAATACCAACGCCATACATCTGAAATTATTTTACTTTTTTGCGTTGTATGAAGTTTGGTTTTTCAAAGTAATTTTTTGGTGATGCGGCTGACCAACAGCTGTTGCAGTTCTGTGCACATGCCGAGTGCTGAAAAGTACCTTGGGACTGAAGTGATACTGCCCAGCCAGCTGTCCTGATAACAGGTGTGTGTGTGTGTGTGTGTGTGTGTGTGTGTGTGTGTGTGTGTGTGTGTGTGTGTGTGTGTGTGTGTGTGTGTGTGTGTGTGTGTGTGTGTGTGTGTGTGTGTGTGTGTGTGTGTGTGTGTGTGTGTGTGCGCACACTTTGCCAGGGGAATAACAGTTGACAATGTAGAAGTGAAAGTGACACTATTAAACACTGATATTCATCACACAAAGAGACATTGAACTGCATGTAGCTCATAACACAGTGTAAGGCTTCTAAGTTTTTACTGGGGTTGACTAAGTGAATGGTAATGCAGTATACTAGCAGGAGCTGGATATTAGAGTGGTTCGAAATGCTACAAAACCACAGTAACGTGCATAAACTTGTTTTTACTCTTAACAACACAGCTGTGATAGTGGATGATCAGCTTTTGTTCTCAGTTGGTGTCCCAGGATTATAAGCCCGTTTTCCCCCCTCCCAAAAGCAAGACTTTCGTTGACTTTCGTTAGAGAATTACTCTGAAGACCTGGATTGGCGTCATTGAGCTGTTTTAACAGCCAAAGCCCCAATTTGCCATCAAGAGTTTAATGTTCTATACTTAACACAACTGTAACACTGTTTTCCATCATCATACCGTTAACATGTGGGAAACATTACTTTATTTTTACTAGATGGCTAACCACGGTCGCTTTTGTTATTGGTATCACTTTTAGTCAATTAGGTATGGCATAATTAAGTTAGTTAAACAACATCACAAGTTGGCGATTAAACTTTTAGAGCTTATTTTCTGTTCTTCACACAGCCATTCAATTAATTTAAGGACACAGGCTGGCTGTCATTGATGAGTTCAAACGGTGTTCACTGTTAAATGGTTGTTAAATGTAATTTTCCCCCTGCAGTGTATAGGCCTGGTACTACAACCATCACAAAACTTTTACTGTTCTACCACAATTTTCCCTCAATGCAAATGGGAAAAGATATGAAGAGCAAATTGGTGTGCTCTCTTTTTGATCTGATGCATAATTGCCAGAAACATTCTTCATTCATAATATATTTGACACACCACTTTATACTTAACCTCAGTCCTGATGTGGTCTCTTGTAGCTACAAATTATCTTAACAATGAGATGGTATAGTCTCGTTTTAACATTGTAAACCACGTTCTTTACACAATAGCAGGGAAAAGGAACCTAATGAGACTTACATTTTGTCTCTCTTAATATCCAGTCTTGTGTTTTTTGTGCTTTTACACCCTTTTTTACATAAAGTTTGACCTTTTTATTCATTCATATCTTGCACAACTGTAGAGGCAGCAGGTGAGGACCCAGTGTATCTAGCTGCCGCCCCAAAACAGGGCTCCCAACGGCTTGCTGGAGCCAAACTGGCCACACACAACACATTCTAGGCAGTTGTAAATCACAGCCTGACCACTGACTGACCTATTTTAATGGTTTGGTCACCATGTGACCTTTTTTAAGGCGTAAACTCAGAGGATCCTAACCTCAGGTCATGTGATATCCTTCTTGTTTGAAGTCAGGATGGGTCACTGCTAATGACCCTAACTCCTAGTCTTAGCCACCTTGGGATTTGTCATGTGAGAGAATGCTAGGAATTAATTATTAACAACTAAAGAAAAAAGGCAAACTTTGAGGAAGTACACACTATGCCCTGTGTGGTTTTGTTTGCGTCCAATGTTTTGGCTTTCAGGTCTTAAACTCTGCCCTTTTTTCAGATTTGTCTTCTTCATCGTTAAAACTACAAAGTGAAGACAAACCTCTCAGTCTACAGAACAATCCATGGAATTTACAACCCATGGCGATGAGACAATATTTGATGTTTGGTTACAGGGAGGATTTTGTCCTCCCTGTCTCATGAAAAGGGGGGAAAAAGGTTTGAGTAAATGATAGAGTAGTAGTGTACAGTGATAGTATTGGTTTACTGTGTGTGTGTTAAATGTATTTTCTGGTTGGGACACTGCAAGTGTAACGAAGAACCAAACGCCGCTGTAGATGTGCAAACGTGGTGTCTCCACACCACACCCGTATATGTATGGATACACACAGGCATTGTGTTGTATCGTGCCAGTCTTGCCGTGGCGTCAGTGTATGTGCTGGAGGCGGTGAGAATAGGTCACTTAACAGAGGTGCAATGTCCCCGCTCTGTTAATCTCCAGCCACAGCTGAGCGACTGTGCTTGTTGGCGGCGCTGCAGGCGTCACAAGACCCTACGGAGGAGGCTTGTGTTGAATCAGCAAACGAAGCGACACGTCTCCTCTAGTGCTGCTTAATTAGAGAGCAGGACCGTCGCAGACCAGCTATCATTACAGAAACCAAAAGTCTTCTAGCGCTTAAGTGTAGATTTCAGAGGCAAACTCTTCCAATGGAGGTAGTTGTGAATGAATGGGATGTATATGCTATGTATGCTTTGTCCCGAGGTCTTTTTGCGTTAGATTTTCTTGTTGCACATGGGTTTATCAGGGATGTGGTATTGAATGGGATAAGGTGGCTAACACTAGGTAGACAGAGATTACCCACATGAATAAAGGGGAAACGTTATGACCGTATGCCATGCTTGTTTCCACCTGCTGGATGGGTTTGACAAAGGGGTCGGTAGCTTTCACTAGGTTGGGATAATTGTTTTAATTTAAATAACGGTGTGGTGATCGCAAGTGTGAACATTGAATGGGGATGTTTTTTTTATCATCTGGTTTCATCATATTATTTAATCATTTTTCATTTACTGCTGTATGGGGGAAAAGACCTCCATTATTTTTGAAAGAAAATAGTGTGAAATCTGCCTGTTCAGTGCACAGGCCAAAAAGCCAGCAGCACTTATTCCTTTTGCAATCTGCAACTGGCAGCATTCATATATAAAACATTGAATATCAGTATTATGTCTCTCAAAACACTGTTCTGGCCAAATAGTCCCCATTTATGAATCGGCTTAGAGGAAAAAAACTGTTCTTATAGGAAAATCATCATGCGCCGGCCAACTCCCAGCCACAAGGAACATAAAGCCACCTTGTATTCTTCTCTATCTTTGGTTTGATGGGAGAGTAGATCCTCTCCCTGCAGATTGGCAGCACAAGTGCCGGTATTGACTGCTTACAGTACCACTGGCCCCGGTGCGGTACATGTGTAGAACGGGCACTGGTCAACTTATCAGTGCGTCCGTGATAACATCAAAAGTATCCCAGGAGGAAGGATGTGGTTGGACAAAACAAAATGTCCCCCACTCTGCCCCCTTCCTTTTCGCCTAAAGCGACTTGGATGGGTTACAATTCAGTGGCTGCTGCTGTATTTGTGGGATTTGTGTGTTTTCCTTTAACCCATGCCGTGGGATTTTCCCTTCTCAGGTGGTGGCCGACGCCTCTGGCCAAGGCGTCACCATCACGGGCAAAAAGACCTTCAACAATTGGAACTGGCCCAACGCAGTCATATTCGCGGCAACAGTCATCACCACAATCGGTAAGTGTTTTTCCATTTCATACATTTCAGATGTAAGGGCAACAGGCAAGGTGTGTTAATTGTATCGTAATCGCTCCAGCTTTGTTGACCCCCTTTTTGACTTTGTTCCACTGGGCCACACTCGGTATTAGATATTGTTTGCCCTTTTGCCTGTGCTAATCCTAATGCACCAAACAACCTATACAGATAAGATGGAAGCAGTTGCGGAGAAGCTGTAATCAAGGGTTCATTAGCAAGCTTTTTATAGCATCGTTTTCGTTGTCTTTTATAGCCATGCCAAATCTATTTTTGCAATTCTTCAAACAGAGGTGGAAATTCAGGTTTCCCAAAGTAACCGTCCTTTACTGTGTTTCTAGTCGACTGACTGAATCAATTTACCTAGTCGGATGTACATCAAAGAGTGTAGTGCTTTAATGAGGCACAAATACGACAGGACTTTTTACCTGCTGAACCAAACTAAACTGCATGTACTATACTCAACCTAAAGTGACCTGCAGCACATTCAACTGACCTCACACTTTGCTGTTACTTTTGAAGGCTATGGAAACATTGCCCCCAAAACACCGGCAGGCCGGGTGTTCTGCATTTTCTACGGGCTGTTCGGCGTCCCGTTGTGTCTGACCTGGATCAGTGAGCTGGGGAAGTTCTTTGGTGGCCGGGCCAAGCACCTGGGCCAGTACCTGACCAAGAAAGGTCTTTCACTGGTAAGCTCACCAGCCTTATCCACTATCACCTGTTCTCACAGGCATGTTTGTTAGGGTTCGACTGAGCTGAATAAATTTCTTATGGTTTTGGTTTGTCTTCTCTTTTTTTGCCCTCTCGCAGAGAAAGGCCCAGTTCGCCTGCACGGCCATTTTTGTTCTTTGGGGCGTCCTGATTCACCTCGTCCTCCCACCATTTGTGTTCATGTCCCAGGAGGGTTGGACATATGTGGAAGGCTTGTACTTCTCATTCGTCACTTTGACCACAATCGGCTTTGGAGACCTAGTAGCAGGTATGTCCTGGTCATGTGTTATAGCTGTTTTTGGCCTTGAGAGACTCCGTATGGAACCAATAGTGTCATTAGTGAATCCCTAACCATGATATTGTGCATAGAGAAAGGATCAATGGTAATTATGCTAACATGTGCATGTATGCAGATCTCGTAATCGTGTCTTGGTTAAATATGACTACGTCAATATGAAATATAACAACTCTTTTCCTTTTCATCGCTCTGTCAGGCGTGGACCCAAACACGGATTACCCCACTCTGTACCGCTACTTTGTGGAGGTGTGGATTTACCTGGGCCTGGCGTGGCTCTCGCTCTTCTTTAACTGGAAGGTGCGCATGGTGGTGGAAGCCCACAAGGCCTTGAAGAAACGCCGCAAGCGCCGCAAGCTGTCGGTGGACGAGCTGCGCCATACCAAGGAGGCCCACAAGGCCTCCCTGCGGCTGACGCCCACGCCCAGCGACGTCAACATCTTCGGCTTCCTGTCCAAGAAGCAGGAGGGCTACAACGACCTCATCAAGCAGATCGGGGCCAAGAAGGACCGGGGCCTGAACGGCAGCGCCTGCGGCTCCCCCACGGACGGCGGCGGCGGTGGCGGCGGCGAGGGGGTCTCCAAGGACATGAGCCGCTCCAAGAGCTGCAACGACTCCATGACGTACAACGGCCACCCCATCCTCAGCCTGGAGCAGTCGCCGCGGCAGAAGCGGCGCTACAGCTTCAGCGACCGTATGGGCGTGGCCTTCTCCAAGTCCAAGAGCTACCTGCTGGGCTCGGACAGCGGGCTGCTGCTGACAGACGACCTGGCGGAGGCGGAGGCGGAGCAGGACCGCATGTACGAGAACCAGCTGGACAAGGACGTGGACCCGGAGCACGGCGGGCTGCTGGGCGGCGGCGGCGGCGGGATGGGCGGGTCCAGGAGGTGGGACTCTAAGGAGTACCAGCCGCTCACCTTCCAGAACGCCAACATCACGTTCATCGACGAGGAGAACTTGTTGAACAATAACCTGGAGGCCGAGGACGGAGAGGAGGAGGTGGGGGACGACGACGCAGAGGATTACGACGACGACGAGGGAGAAGGGGGCGCCTCGAAGGCCAAGTCGTCTGTCACCACGTGCGACGAGAACGTTTGCGAGTCGGAGACGGATTCCAAGGAGGAGCAGGAAGGATCGGTGTTCACCAGCGACGGGTCGGAACACAGCCACTCCTACGAGGAGCTGGTGGAAGAATATGCAAAGGAGGATAACATGGACCTTTGACAAACCGCCATTTCAGCGGTCCCGTATCTTCTATTCTTCTGTTGAATCTAAGGAAAGAAGGACAATTTCAACAGGTTTTTGTTTTGTGTTAATATTATTATGCAGAATGACCACATTTCATCATCCTAGAGACTTGATTATGTTGTGCTATTTTCCAAACAATATATTGATAGTCCAGGGCCCAGATCCTGCCCTGGCAATGAATCAGTCTGGATGAGCACTAACAT
Source organism: Micromesistius poutassou (assembly GCF_964030765.1). Classification (NCBI taxonomy): domain Eukaryota; kingdom Metazoa; phylum Chordata; class Actinopteri; order Gadiformes; family Gadidae; genus Micromesistius; species Micromesistius poutassou. The sequence continues at coordinate 5,949,699 of NC_140287.1, forward strand.
TGAGGTTATTTATTTCCTTTTTAGTTTTAACAAATTCGTGGCACCATTGAAATATGTCTTGTTTTTATATTGGAAAATGACAGGAAAGGCAAACTTTTCTGTTGCTTTTATTGGATTGCCATTGGTCTGTCTTGATTTATATTCACCATATTGGTGCATTGCTATTTATTAAAATGAAGGATTAGTCTATTATTCATGGCCATCATGGCTTGTATATCTCTGACATTGCACAATTCAACCGAATGTCGCGGGCCGTTTAAAGTCCATTTCGGTTGAGATTATCTTTCAAAAACCTGAGCCAGCAAAATTTCTTCAAATGAAGGGCTAAGGGAGCCATAATTCTTATTCTTATTTTTCTTATTTATAGCTGGGTTTTGCCCAGAACAAATCCCTGCTTTTCATTGAAAGTAGTTTTCATGAGCAAGAATGTCTCTGTGTAGATTTGAGTTGTACAACTGATCAAAATGTATATGCAAAGTGTTTGACGCGAGCTGCCTTGTTTGTTGTGGTGACTCCACTACCGTGAATGGTTATTTCAGAGCCACAACGTACCCTAGTAGAAAATTAGATCCTGTAACCTGTAACCTCCATGGTAAACTCCAGTCTATTATTTTCGGTAGATGAAGTGAAGTCGCCAGACTTTTTTTTTGACACAGCTGTATTTGCCATGGCTGCGTGCCTGTTTGCGGACCCTCCATCATGGGGACACGTTTAAAAGGGGTTGCAGCCCCTGGCACTCGCAGCAACACCCGTTGGCTTTGTGTTTGCCATGTCAATATTGTCTGCATAGGTAGCACTGCTGCTGCTGTGCTGGAGAAGCGGCATTGGCCCTCCTTGTTGGTTTTAGGGAGGCACGATTGACATGATTGATCTCAACGCATCATGTTTTGGCTATACCAGGGTCAACCTGCAGTCGATCGATCCGCTCTTGACGTCAGCGCTCTCGGTGGTATCATGGTGGCTTTCGGTTCTGTTGTTTTTTTTGGTCCCCTGAGCCAATAAAGGACAACTTGGTCAGGAACTTCGTCAACTCAAAAAAAACCTCAGCCTCCTGCCCCTAAAAAGGCGGCATACTTCAAACAGTGTTACTCCTCAAAGAAGTTTGGCAGGGCTGTGCTATTTGTTCCCAGGCCTTCGTAGGTTTCACCCCCAGTTTTGAATGTGCGTAGCAATCAATGTAATGCATATGCTGAACTGATCTGAAGTGAAGTGTTGATTACGCAGATGGGGTATGTGCGAACGTATACTTATACTATACTGTCTTAATTTTCAACAAATGACTTGTGCTTGTTATGGAAAATGTTTTTATTTGTGATGTTATTCCATTGTGTTTAACCAACTCCACGTATTGTCCTTTTTTATGACTAAATTATTCTCGTTGTATCTTTTGTATATACAATCCCAGCAAAATGTATATTTTTCAAATAAACAATATTAATACAAATAATTGATGTAAATGCTTTTTCTTGTTACAGATCGTATGAAAAGGCAATTAAATACACTGAAGCTATTGGAACAGTATTGGTGTTATGAATGACTATATTATCTTTGATTTTTTTTCCCTTTTTGGTGAAACATGTAGCACTGAATGTACTGATACAAAAGGACAATCATGACCTTTGCTGAGCTGGCATGTGACCGTATGCAGCACAACTTATTACTGCCCCCCCCACCCCCTCCCGGTTTCTGAAATATTTTGAAATTATTTAATCCTGAGACTTGTTGTGTATCTCGTGACTTTCATAACACCATTTGTCTTTGTACATCCAAAGTCAATCCATTCAGAAGCAAACAAACAACAATAGTGTTTATGGTTTTGGAAGGAATGGGACAAAAATGGAATATGACATACAATGAAGATATGGATCTTGTCTCGGATCATTAACATAATACTCGTCTGCTCAACACTCATGTCGTAATCGCAAGGCAGAATACTTTGCACTATTATTCAGTTTTTGTTCTTTTGGGAAATATTTCAAAATAATAGAGGTGCATGGTTTACTGTTCAGTGGAGAAGATTAGATCTTGCATACCAGCCAATTGTTGCCTTAGACAGAGAATGTTCACCACTGTCTGAATGAATCTAGCTACGCTACCTATTCATGGGTTAACACTGAACTAAAAATACACCATCCGTGCTTCTTTTCAATCACATTGATAAGCTCCTTTGAGTACTGTTAAAAAATAAGATGAAAATAGACACTAGTAGCTACAAAGAAAGGATGGGCTTAGGGATTGTGTAAAAGTGCTTTGGGGGCCTGTGAGAGAAATGTTATTGATTTGCTAGACAGCCCTTACACTGGCCTCTGCTGCATTGTTCACTGAATCAGAACGAAGAACGCCTCGAGTGGCAGTATGCTGAAGACTCGTGGTGGAAAATGAGTTGCCGTGGTGTTTTCCCTTCCACACAGAAAGGCATCCTCTTTGAACGGCCTCGACATTACCACAAATAAAACACTAATTACTCTATTCTATTCTATTTGTGTTATGAAGCACGATTAGAATATATTTAATTCATATTGGAGTTTAGTTAAGATTTTAATGATATACTTTTTTTGTCTGGAGGTTATCATTTCGGCAATGTTGGATCGCATTCTGTCATGACTTCAAAACTGTGATCAGAGAGGTCATGACAAAGTTAAGATGATCTACTTAATACAATCAATACAAGCAGATTCAATTGACAGAATTGCCTGTATTCAATTGACAAACAATTACATTTAGTGATCACTGAAAAAAAAACATAAGCCTCCTCCACATAGTTCCTGTCACAAGGTTAACCCCTATACAAGTTCAAGATGCTGTCACAGATGAAAAGGAGCAGGGGATGGGAGTCCTCTCCTCCATCCACACGATGTGAAGCCTGTTCTAGATGGTCTTCACTGTTCTCTTGGAAGAAATATGAAATAATAGAATAGAAATAATAGAAGAAATAATAGCATATTGATTAAAAAGGAATTGGTTAAGAGAGAGAGAGAGAGAGAGAGAGAGAGAGAGAGAGAGAGAGAGAGAGAGAGAGAGAGAGAGAGAGAGAATGAACCTGTTGATGGCTTGCATAACTTCTTGCTCCAAATATAAGTGTTTTATTTCAGGTCATCAAGTAGGTAACAGGTAAAAAAAATGGACTATTGGACTTAAGCTGTTCTGTTCTGCATGCTCGTGAGATTATACTTTGTCAAAGCCTTTCAGATTGAGTCAGAATTGCTATCATCAACACTTTGACTAGTCATAGCAAAAGTTGAGTAGCAATGTAACAATGTAGCAATGTAAAAATTGAAAAAAAGAATGTGGTACGATGACATAAAACCATAGATGCAGCATAACAGGCCTTTAAAAGTACAGATCAATTGTTTAAAATGTTATTAAAGATCCTTTGACCTCTTATGAAATATATTGTAGAAAATGTAAAATGTAGAAAATGACCATGTGCTGGATTGCTCCTACAAATGAGGAATGTTTTAAAATGACCAATAGCAGTTGTTTGAAAAAAAACATGCTGTGTAATGATCATTTAAAAGATGTGTGCTAGGTTGAAGGTGTATCACACAGCCTATGAAGTCTTCCCTTAATGTGTTTAAGAAAAGAGACCCCTGTTTGTACGTAAGAAACTAGTTGGTTAAATGAATGCATTTCCTTGCATTTCCTGTGGGTGTGGATTTGTGTGTGTGTGTGTGTGTGTGTGTATGTAAGTGTGTGTGTGTGTGTGTGTGTGTGTGTGTGCACTTTCTGTATGCGGGTTGGCTGATTATGCAAACAATTCTGAAACAAGCGATTACACAAGACAGTAATTCCTTTTCGTTGAGTTGACTTTGCTCGAAATAAAAAGCATACGAGACTACGACAGGATAGGTCATTGACAGGTCATTGATATTAATTAATAAATTACTAATTATTTATTATTAATTATTAATAATTAATTATTATTAATTAACTTACACTAGTTAGCCACGATTCCAAAATATGTGAATAAATGACTGAGTCTGTGTGTGTGTTCTCATTCACCCGCTGCCCAAAATGAACAGTCCAAAGCATCATATTCTCTGCACCATAAAAGCAGTGCAGTTTTTCTGCGTGTTCATTGATTTTGCATTCATTAATCATCTCGGTAGGCCGCAGAATGGAACACCTGTGCTCGCACTAAAGTTAAACAACAACAGTGACGCTCAAGGTGCCCGGGCGGGCGCAGGGTCCGCTGGCTTCCAATGGTCAGCAGCATTTGGAGGGATATTTATAAACTTCCGCCCTAACACCCTTTTGTGTTGTGACCCTAGGACGCATCTACGCACGGACAAAATGATGCGAGCTCACTTCCTTGTCAACAAAGGAAGAGTGGGAACCAGATGTGGAGCGGTTCCTTTGGCCCGTAAAACACTCACAGCACAACAACAAGTCCCTGGGCTGGGGTTGAGCAGAGGAAACTTTTGGCCCGGAGGATCCAAGGTCCCCCCCTAGCACCCAATTGTTTCCTGAATTTCTTTGTCCAGCCTTCCAAAACGGAAACTTTTGGGCACCCCCAGAGTGTGTGTGTGTGTGTGTGTGTGTGTGTGTGTGTGTTTTAACGTATGCGTGTATGCATATGTGTGTGTGTGTGTGCGTGTGTGCGTGTGTGTGTGTGTGTGTGTGTGTGTGTGGGTGTGAGCGTGTGTGTGCTTGTGTGTGGGTGTGAGTGAGCACATGCATGGACGTGTGCGTGTGTGTGTGTGTGTGTGTGTGTGTGTGTGTGTGTGTGTGTGTGTGAGAGCATGTGCCAGTGTGTGTGTGTGTGTGTGTGTGTGTGTGTGTGTGTGTGTGTGTGTGTGTGTGTGTGTGTGAGAGCGTGTGCCAGTGTGTATATGTGTGTGGTGGTGTGTGTGTGTGTGTGTGTGTGTGTGTGTGTGTGTGTGTGTGTGTGTGTGAGAGTGTGTGTGGGAAGGTAGGATGTTGAGGTGAGGGCACGCTGGCACGCTGGCGATATGCCAGACGTATTTACAGTGTGTAAGAAAGGATGGGAACCAAGGCAAGGGCAGGAGATTGTAGTTTGTTTAGAGTGCGTACGGTTCATAGAGGATACACATTGGTTTTGTTTTGACCTTAACAATATCTGACCCCATCCATGTAATTTTATATTGGGCCAAGACTAAACTAGCACAGGCCATCAGAACAAATGCTTTTATTTTTTTCTTTTATTTTTATTTCCAAAGAATGAAATACAAATGTACGTATATTAATGTGTGACGGCAGGCACTACAAAGACATTCTGAAGTAGAAACTGAATAAAAAAATGACTTATGGTAAAATAAACGTCAGGCTCTCTTTATTGTTCTCTTCATTAAACATTACAGGCCAAGCTGCCTGCCTATCTTATAAATATATGTCTCGTCTCTCTCTCTCTCTCTATATATATATATATATATATATATATATATATATTTGTTATAAGAAAATATTTCAGGCACAAAAGTAATCCAAATAAATACGTGGGTTCTCAATGTGTTCAAACAATATTGTTTTGAGCTGAGTGAATATATAATTGAATCGTTTTTTTTTAATACAAGACATTTTGGACAGAAAATTGTAACTTTGCTTCAACCTAACGCCCCCTAGTGAACTTTTACAAATGAATTACCTCATTTTGTACATCTCTCTCTATATATATATCACCTACCTACCCTATACTTTCCATAATCATATTAATAAAGGTCCAATACGATGGATTCTTATCAAATATAATATAATAATATAATATAATATAATAATATAATATAAAATAATATTACAAATATTTGTAAATGATTTGCTTTATAACGGCCTTTACTTTGAAAGCTAAACATCCTAACCCGGAAATACATCGTGTAGTAAAAATGCGAACGATGTGTCATCAACAAAGCGTAAGACAAGGGTGGGATTTCTAATATTGAGAAATCTAGGGACAAATCCAACGTACTAATACATTTACAAGCTTTCCATAGAATAAAGTAAGAGCTAAGGACTCGATGAAGGAGCTGTCATAAAACAGCTGGGTGTCTGGACCTGCAGAGATACTCCTCCTACAGTGGACTGCTGCTGCTGTTAGCACACAGGCTAACTGTGAGCTGTGTTTATAAACCCTGTCCATCTGGGTCAGGACGGGACGGGACAGAGATGTCCTGCTGCTTGTTGGAGTTCTGTCGTGTCCAGGATCTCAAAACTGTCAGAGAGTTTTTATTCCAAAACCAGAAACCTGAACCGCCGGAGGATAACACTCAAACTGGTAAAGTGTGTATGGTCATCTTGCGACAAGTGAATAGTTGGATAAGTTGTCTTTATTTACAATAAACTTGTAGGCTACATATGGACTTAATACCATCAATGTGTATCGCTATATTTTGAGCATACTTACAAGAAACAATGTAAACATTGCAATGTTTGGCATTATATTTCTGTACCAGCCTTCCTGACAACGACATGTCAGAAGGTGAGAGGATTCAGAGACATGTCGTATTGATGGACATCCTATCGAATATCTCAAGTGCAAGAGCCTGCAGATGCATGCATGCATGCACATCCTATTACACGGATGTACTCCAGTGTTTTTTCGCCTGGGCATATGTTCAATACAGGAGCCATGTACAGCACTATCTGGTGTATAATGCTGATCAGTGAAGGACATGTGGCTACAAAGGGTATTCCTATGGGCGTGTATCGGATGATGTCTGGGTGTTCTTATGGCTTAACTCAAACGTGAGTGAGGGAAGAGAAGAGAGCCACAATAGAAGCCAATGCTCCGGGGGGGGGGGGGGGCTCTGCCCTTTATAGAATGAGTCATCCCACATCAGGCACCTGAACAGATGACCAGACAACGCCTTGGTACAGCTGAATCATACATTGTCACAGAAAGACCAAAATACACTTGGTATGGCATGACACTTGGCATGACACCCGAATATGAAACCCAAGGCTACCTTTTACCTGTAATTCATCTTACTCTGACACACACACACGTACACACCCACACACGTACACACCGCAACCAGTAAAGCAAGCTGGTCAAATGCTCAGCCAGGCTTTTAACATTTTCCTTCCTCCTTCGCCCACCTTAACACCAGCTCTATCTTCTTTTCGATAGTCACCACCACCACCACCACCACCACCACCATCAACACTAATGTGTTGTGTGTTGTTTCTTTCCATTCCCCAGCAGAGAATGAGCTTTCGTGGGACACTTCGGACTGGGAGTCGGCCTGGGATCACCCAGAGGAGCCAAAGGGAGATGGCAAGACCATCTCCACGGTGTGTGCTGATACACTACAGGCATCCTCTCATTCTCTCTTCTTCTCTGTTAATACTACCATGTCTTTCTGGCTGGAGTTTGATTCCAGACGGTTGCCCTACCGACCACTTTGTCAGGCTCTTGTGTCGTCAGTACCACTGTATGATGTATGGTATCTGCTGAATGTGTGCTCACTGGCCTGTTAGAGACTTTGACTTGACTATAACATTTAGTCACATTCATCATCATCTCGGTAATAATCGAGCAAACCAAACAATTTCTTGTCAAATAACTTCAAATAACACACTGACTTCTGCTGTGTTCTGACTCTGAACTCTGTCTCAGCCAGCCTACCTATAAAAGTGGCTTTGGATCCAAGCATCCACTGATGTTCCACATATAATAATCAGTGATTCCCTGCCTGTTCTCCGGTGTGCAGGTGGAGGAGGAGAGTGTGGGGCAGAGCGCTCCCTGGATGCAGGACTGCGTGGTGGCCCTGTCCCCCTGCTCAGACCTGCTGGTGGTGGCCCGCGACCACAGGGCCGTCTTCCTCACAGGTCAGGAGAGAAAGACAACCACACACACACGTGGTTTGGGGGGTGGGGGTGACGCGGCAGTATCCATTTGGATACTGCGGCGATACCTGGGGCTTGTGTACTGTATTTTTTTTTTGTTATGTTTCCCGTCTACCCTGTGTATTATTTTTCTGTCTCAGGTTTCCCCGCTGACAAGCAGCTAGTTGCAGCTTTTTTGGGGCCTGTTCCTATTTCATATCCTGATTACAAATGAGATGTATAATTATACAAGTATGATTGCAAGATGAATAAAAACACATTGTATCGCATCGTATCGTATGCGATTAACCTACACACACACAAATTAGATTAACCTTCACACTCCTCATGTAAATAACTTTTAACACATTCCCACAAACGTCCATATGCAAATATGGCCAACACCCACACCATCCATATGAGCACAAATAGCCTTTCCTATGACATGCAAATTATTCATACTACCTATCTACAGCCATTCTCTCTCTCTCTCTCTCTCTCTCTCTCTCTCTCTCTCTCTCTCTCTCTCTCTCTCTCTCTCTCTCTCTCTCTCTCTCTCTCTCTCTCTCTCTCTCTCTCTCCCTCTCCCTCTCTGTGTCTCTCTCTCATGGAGGATTTGTTTTCCTGTTCCTCTAGCTAAGTGGCGTTCAGGAGACGCTGGCCGGGAGGAGATGACACTGGCCGTCTCCTGGAGTGGAACCCTCAGCACTGAGGACGGGTCAGAGAAGAGACATTCTTATTATTCTCTTTCTTCTTCAGTTCATGAAGCATCACTTTTGTGAATTGGAGTTCTTAAAAACCAATACCAATACAATTTTGATCGTGAATCACAAATTCAATCGTAAACCTAAAATGTAATGGAAGACGTGTGTTTAATTGTAGTGCATTGACATTGAACTTGAAATTTAGTTGTACTATTTTTAAAACACTGATAGGCAGCACAATTACTGACTGTGAACATGTGGTTAGCACACAAGCTTCCTGTGGTTGTGGTCATCCTAACCTCTCCCGTTGTCTGGGTCTGTTGTATTTATAGGGAGTGTGTCAGCAGTGTCATCTGCATACCTCTGGCCAGCCAGAAGAGGTAAGAGGCGTGTGTGTGTTTGTGTGTATGTGTGAGTTCATAATATCGTGTGTCACAAAAGCGTGATAAATACACCTGCATATTACATTGAGATTTGCGTACTTGTTGTGTCTCCCTGTAATAGTTTGTTTTTGTGTGTGTGTGTGTGTAGAAGCTCAACGGGACGACCTGATTGGACCTGCGTAGTCGTGGGATTCTCCTCAGGTTATGTTCGCTTCTACACAGAGGTACGCCATGCATAAAGTCCTGTGGTATATATTGCGATAGATAATACATCAATGATTTTTTGAATGCACCCACCCATATGTGTAACGTACAGCATTGGCACTCTTTACATGGACGGTGAGTTGCTGAGTGAGTGCGGTTGTCTAATCCACAACACTGTGTGCTGGTGTGTGTGTGGTCAGTACGGAGTCCTGCTTCTCTCCCAGCTGCTCAACGAAGACCCCGTGCTGAGACTCAAGTGTCGCACGTACGAGATCCCCCGTCACCCCGGCGTCACGGAGCAGGTGGGACAACTCACTCACTCACACTCACTCACTCACTCACTCTCTCACACTTACTCTCTCTCTGTCTCTCTCGCTCACTCACACTCACTCTCTCACACTCACACACTCACTCACTCTCTCACACTTACTCTCTCTGTCTCTCTCACTCTCTCACACTCACTCTCTCACTCACACTCTCACTCACTCACTCACTCACTGTGTGAACAGAGTGTGTTCAAACATCTTCCTACATCCTTACTGCAAATGGTCACATGGCCACACGTATGTAAAACACACAGAGATAGAAGTGTGTTTTCATTGGCTTATCTCGGTTTCTTCAGTGTTTGCTCAGCCTTCTTCACTGACTTGATGATACGGGGTAAATAGGATAGTATTTCACCGTTTGTCAGTATGTTTATGGGCTGGGTTTATGGGCTGGTCATAAGTGTAAGCACATGCATTACACATTCTCACACACACACACACACACACACACACACACACACACACACACACACACACACACACACACACACACACACACACACACACACACACACGGTTGTGAATCCACAGACAGATTTAGATCATTGAACTATAAATCCCAACGTGGATCCTGCTAGCCTGGAGGCTAACTCTCCACGGCGGCCGTGTTTCCTCCACAGCACGAGGAGCTCAGCATCCTGTACCCCGCCGCCCTGGTCACCATCGACGGCTTCAGCCTCTACCAGTCCCTACGCGCCTGCAGGAACCAGGTGGCCAGAGGTAGTGTTGCAGCCAAGGGCATTGGCGACGCATCGTATAGGTCTACAGTGAGGGTTGTGAGAGCGTTGGGAAGTGTTTTTACACAACATGTTAATGGAATGGAGCCTTCTTCCCTTGCTGGCTGGGTGGACAGAGACTCAGACACTGAGAAAATAAGTGATTCTGCACAAGGCTACCACATATGCATTTTCACTGTTGCATAAGGAAATGCATATGCAATAGGCATGTAGATACGACGGAAACTGAAAGGACTGTTATTCAACCATTCTCTCGCTCTCGCTCTCGCTCTCTCTCTCGCTCTCTCTCTCTCTCTCCACCCCCAGCGGCGGCAGCAGGCAGCGACTCCATCCAGCCCCCTCCCCTGGCCTACAAGAAGTGGGGGCTGCAGGACATGGACACCATCGTGGACCACAGCAGCGTGGGTGAGAAGGGGAGACGCAAAGCACGGCCAATTTAAACCGGCTTTGGGGGCGGAACGCAGAGGGAACGTGGATAACGTGATGTGCTCAAACAAGGTGGTAGGAAGTACGTGCAACCCGTCACGGAAGAACGTGCACCCGACGTGGTTGTGTTTCATTTATTTTTAGGTTTGATTCCCGAAAAGGTGGCGCAGTGTTTTTGGTCACGTATTAGTCAAATCCAAAGTGGACTAACCCTAAGTCATCGGGATATCTGTACACGCTTTTCCAGTGGAAAACTTGGCTCTTCCAGGCAGTAAGGAAGGAAGAGAGAAAACAGATGCCTGATTTTGATGAAAGGATGAGAGGGACGTCAACAGTTTTGCCTGGCTAAAAGGATATGACTGGGACACACTGAGGAACACGTACACGTACGTGCCTTCCCCTCATTCACTGAATCACCTGTCTCTCTCTCTGCCAGGCATCATGACCCTGTGTGTGTTCGACCAGATGAAGAACGCCTCCACCCTGGGGGGTTTCCACGCCACGGTGAAGGCAGCCCCCCCCGCTATGAGTCAGTACATCACAGTAGGGGGGGGCCCCTACACGGGCTTCTACTACGCCATAGAGGTAGGACTCACTGGACGCCACGCCAGGGGCTGATTTCTATAGACGCAGGAGAGACGCACAAGTGGGGCCCGTCGAAATGAACACTGAGTTGAAAGGGCAAGCGTCAGAGCAAGGCTTGACAACAAAGACAATGAAAAGCAGGTCGGACTGTAATGCCCGCCCTGCTGTTTCGGCAAACACAATCACGGGTCGAGATAGTGCGTGTGAGAAATTGAAATAAAAAAAAAAGCCATCGCTTATGTTGATTCCACACACACACGCCCTCGCTCACAATCACTCACTCACTCACTCACTCACTCTCACACACACAGGGTGATCATTAAGTCAAATGAATTGAAAGGTGTACATTATATTCATCATCTTGTGATCGTATCTGCGTAGTGATGTGTGGAGCTGAGCGTGCTGCTGACCAGTCCTTTGTTTCGTGTGTGTTTCTCTCTCTCTCTCTCTCTTTCGTCTCTCTGTACAGGGGAGCTCCCAGCCTCTGCTGTCCCACGTGGCTCTGGCTGTGGCCCAGCAAACTCACCTCCGCACTCTTCAGCGCTGCCAGGTGTGTGTGTGTGTGTGTGGAGGAGACGACACTCGGCGGTCGTT
>NC_140287.1:5961639-6054139 GCF_964030765.1 Micromesistius poutassou
ATTGACGCGTGTCTGTTTCAGGTTCGGTCTCCCGGACTCCCGTCGCCATGGCGAGTCCATCTGCCTCTCGCCGTGCAACACGCTGGCCGGCGTGACGGACGACTATGGGCGCGTCACGCTGCTGGACGTGGCCCGCGGCATAGCCATCCGCATGTGGAAGGGTGAGGAGGAGGGAGGGAGGGAGGGAGGGGAGGTGGACCGTTGTGGATAAGCGAACATCTGAAGGAGCCAATCAACACAGTGCTGTGAAGCTTTCTGCTCAGTATTATTGTGATGGATCAAATCAACACAGTGCTGTGAAGCTTTCTGCTCAGTATTATTCTTGTGATGGTCCCTCAGGCAGGGTGGAAATAATGGCATCAGAAGGGGGTGATTCCAGCATCACAGAAGTCCTCCCGCTACCTAGTCGATGTGTGTCTTAGTTCGACCCTGAGGAACTCTCGAGGAGGGAAACGCGTAGGGCTGCTTGATAATGGAAGAAATCATAATCACGACAATTTTGGTCAATGTTGAAATCACGATTATTCAAACGATTAATTTTTGAGTTTGAAAACATGATGCATTTATTCAGCATTTCTCTCCAAAAAAACACTTTGTAACTGAGAACTTAGAAATTTCCCCTTAAAAAAAAAATACACACAAAATGTTCAAACAGAAGATAATGTACAAATATGTATCCAGCTGCAAAAAAGAAAGAAAAATTGTTCCAACTCGATTCTATTTGTTTGGAGATGGCTTTGACCCAAAAATCGAAATCGCGATCAAAACTCGATTAATCGCAAAGCCCTTAAAACAAGCTTTCTGTGTCCATGGTTATAGGCGGAAACAAACCGCAGGAATCCCACTGATGACGTCTTCCATCCATATTGCTTCCCAGGTTACCGTGACGCCCAGCTGGGCTGGGTGCAGGTCTCGGAGGGGCGGGGCGACAGGGAGTCCTCCCCCTCGGCGCCCCTCCCCCGGCGCCACGCCCAGTTCCTGGTCATCTACGCCCCGCGCAGGGGCATCCTGGAGGTGTGGGGCACGCAGCAGGGGCCCCGCGTGGGCGCCTTCACCGTGGGCAAACACTGCAGGTACACGCACACTCACTCACTCACTCACTCACTCACTCACTCACTCACTCACTCACTCACTCACTCACTCACTCACACACCTAGGCCACACACACACACAGGCCAGACACAGGCACGCATAAACACACACACCTAGGCCACACACACTCACACATACCAACTCACACCTAGGCCACACACACACACACACACACACACACACACACACACATAAACACACACATAAACACACACGCCAGACACAACTAACACAGTGACACTGTGTATGCGTGTGCATTTATTTGTGTACTCTGTTCACATCGGCATCTGTGTGCTTGTTTGTGTATACATTTATTTGTGTACTCTGTTCACGTGTGCATCCGTGTGTGTGTGTGTTTCTCTGTGTGTTTGTGGTCGCTCCCTGTGTCGGTCCCCCCTGCAGGCTGCTGTACGCCGGCTACCGTCTGATGGGCGTCAACAGCGTGACAAGCCAGGGCTGGCAGCTCCACACCCAGCAGGTGTGTCTGCTGGACCCGGCCAGCGGGGCCCTGAGGACCATCACCGTGCCCTTCCACCTGGCCCTCAGGTCAGCGCACGCACGCACGCACGCACGCACGCACACACCCTTCCACCTGGCCCTCAGGTCAGAACAGACAGACAGACAGACAGACAGACAGACAGAGAGAGACACAGACACACACAGACACCACACCTTCCACCTGGCCCTCTGGTCAGAACACACACACTCACACGCACACACACACACACCCCCTTCCACTTGGCACACAGCCCCAACACCATTGTATTCCTAACCTTATTGTGATGCTGATAATACAACTAAAAGTACATGAATGTGCTTGCACACAATCTCACACACACCCCTGTTTCTCCCTCTGCGTCAACACCTTCAACCACCACCTTGTTTTTATCAGTTTGTTCTTTTTAGCCAGGTTTGGTTACTATTTGAACATGTCCTCCTCTGTTGATTGCCTGGCCCTGCTGCCCAGTGAGTCTCCCTCACGGCGTAGCAGCGGAGGTGAACTGAACTGAACTGAACTGCGATCCTCCGTTGCAGTGACAAGAAGAGCGAGCGGGCCAAAGACATGCACCTGCTCAAGAGGCTGACCACCATACTGAGGAGCCGGGAGGTGGAGCCAGGTACGGCCGCCGCACCGCCGGCGCTACGCCTCCTCTGTCATATTGAACCATTAGCTTTTGTTCATCATATTGAACCATTAGCTTTTGTTCATCATATTGAACCATTAGCTTTTGTTTATCATATTGAACCATTACCTTCTGTTTATCATATTGAACCATTACCTTTTGTTTATCATATTGAACCATTAGCTTTTGTTTATCATATTGAACCATTACCTTTTGTTTATCATATTGAACCATTACCTTCTGTTAACCTGCCCTGTCCATGTCGACCCCTATCAGATATCCTGGAGAGCGAGGCCAAGAGTGTGCTGCTGGATATTAAACACCCAGCCATTAAGAAGCAGGTGATCACACACACTCACACACTCACTTTCTCTCATTATGTCTCACACACACACACACACACACACACACACACACTCCATTACATATTACCTAATCATGGGGTCTTCTTAGCCAATCAAATGGCATGATACTGCAAAAGGGGAATTGTTCAAAGAATACAAAAATGTATGACTTTCCTTGCCTTCCTTTATGCAGGCGCTGGAGTCTCTGCTGGCCAATAAGAAGGCTCCGGTCTCGTGTCTGACTGGGGTCACTCAAGCCTTGTACGACAGTCTCAAGGCGCAAGGTACAATCTGGGGGGGGGTTCCAGAGGAGCAAAGTGTCAATCACCCCTTAAATCTCTTAAGCTGCCCTTCCAGACAAGGGAACAGTCTACATCCTGGAAAAGTCCTTTTATAGTGATGAAGGCCAGGTATTATAACACCAGAGCCCTCTGATTTGTATTCCTCGGTAGTCCTTCCCTACCGTTGCCCCCGTGAGTGTCTCATGACCCTGTCCACGCACACAAGTGTCACAGTCACGCACAGAGGGTCTTCATATATTTCTCGTTTTAATTTTGTCCTCGTAATCCGATCCTGCTTCAACGTGTAAACTCGTTGACCTTGGCCCACATCAAATAAATCAGCCTGCAAATAACTCGGGGCACTTGAGGCTAGGCAAGGCCTGTGAAGTGTCGCCCTGGAATGGCTTCTCCTCAGCAGAACGTATTGTGTGATGTGTGTGAACGTCAGTCAAATATATTAAAACCCAATTGGCTGTAGCCTATGAATGCGGAAGGCGTTGGGTACTTTCTGTTGATCTTTCTGTGTGTGTGTGTGTGTGTGTGTGTGTGTGTGTGTGTGTGTGTGTGTGTGTGTGTGTGTGTGTGTGTGTGTGTGTGTGTGTGTGTGTGTGTGTGTGTGTGTGTGTGTGTGTGTGTGTGTGTGGCAGACCCGGAGGCGGTGGATGAGGCGCTGCTCCAGCTCTGCTCCTCTCAGCTCAAGCTGCTGACGCTCTACACAGACATCCAGCAGCTGCACTCTGCTGCAGACACACAGCCAGGCCCCGCCGACGTGAGCACACACACACACACACGCACGTGTTTACGTTGATGTTTATGCCATTCAAACACATTCTGCTGTTATTGCAGGGCTTTCTCTTATCCAAAGCATTTGCATTTTCATTCCGGCTCTCTCTCTGTCTCTCTCTCTCTCTCTCTCTCTCTCTCTCTCTCTCTCTCTCTCTCTCCACCCCCCCCCCCCAGTCTGACTGTGCGGTGGGCGTGGAGGAGGAGCTGTCCCGGGTGGACTCCTCCCTGCGGCGCTACGCCCAGCTGGCCTCGCGGCCCAGCGTCTCGTTCGCCCAGGACTCCCCGGACGCGCCGCTGCCCGCGCGCAGCTTCCTGTCCCAGCTGGAGTGCGGCGAGGGCGGCGAGGTGGTGGTGGTCCGCAACGGAGACGAGGCGTGGAACCGGCTAGGTGACCGCAACACACACGCCAACCCCCCTCTTCATGACAAGCAGCACGAGTGGGGTGTCACCCGTTAAAAAATGGTTTCATTAAAGTTCCCTTTAATGCTAGAGTAGGCAATTTGCAGCAAACGGCCAGAGTATGTTTGATTTGGGCTGATTAAATCCCAGCTCTCCCTTCAGGTCTCCCTCCAAAGCAACTCCCCCAAAACACTAGACCAGCACGCTAGCTTTAGCAATATGTTTTTAGGGCCATTAGGAGAAACCAAGTCCCTGTGTTTTCTGTCATTGGGTCCACCAGACATTGTTGTGGGCCATTGAACCTTTTTGTCTATTGCCTATTGTCGATTGTATCTACGTTCTATGAAGGTGTTATAGATGAATGACATCACTATTGCCATAGCAACTCAACTCCCACCGTCCTGGAGGGAGACAACGCAGCCGACTTGATGATAGTCGGCTGGTCACCAGTGCGCTGGTCACCATCAAAGGTCACCAGTGCAATATGCAGGAGACTCAACCGTGTGTGTGTGTGTGGTGTCTCCTCGCAGGGAGCTTCCTGTTCTGGGGCTGTCTGACTGGACAGAGCCCCATCCACAGGGTGTGCAACAAGCTGGAGCTGGCTGGCATCAGTCCACAGCAGCTCCTGGTGAGTAGGGGGGGGCCCTGTGGTGACGGGGGGTGCCAGGTGGAGTCATCAGGGCCGGTGGATAGGACTGCGTGGGATGGCTTGTACAGTAGAGTTTGCCTAGGCTATACTGACAGATTGTCTTCCCAAAAATGTTGACTGCACCGCAATAGTACGTCGATTGGTTTTGATGGCATGGATTATTTTAGCCTTTTTGGTTTCTTGAGATGTTTTTTTAATGACTATGGTTCTCTATCTCTGTCGCTCTCTCTCTCCAGTCGCTGTTGCTCAGTGTGTGGCTGCACAGGGAGAAGGAGGTGATTATGAAGCCAGAGGACATCGTTAAGAACTTCCACACACTGCTCATCGCCCTTAGCAACATGAAAGGTGGGGCTGTGTGTGTGTGTGCCTTTTTTTGTTTCTTTGCGTGCCGGTGTATATATGTGAGTCTGTGTCTTTGAAAAGAGGTGTGTGTGTGTGCGTATTCATTTTGAACACATTTTACTCTTAATAAGTATTACATTTCTTAACTCAAATCAATATAAGAAACCTGCAAAGAGGACTCTTTGATGCACAGCCGGATTCTATATATATATATATATGTGTGTATATATATATATATATATATATATGTGTGTATATATATATATATATATATTGTCGAGTGTTCCAACCTATAATGGGTTTTTATAGTATGAGGGCTATATGAGAACCTTCAGTCGCACTAGGTGGGAAGACCTCTCCTGAGCCGTCGCCTAGGAGGGGGGATACCCGATACTGGTTTCTCTTCGGCCCCGGGGCTTAACCTGTGCTGGCCCGCTTTGTACGTGTTAGAGATCCTCGGCTAAGCTCGGTGGAGGAAGACTCTGGTCTATGTGTCCAGCACAGGTCACTCGTTTAAGCCCCTACGAGGTTAAGATAAATTTAGGCTATACGCGTTTCGATCGAACTCTGTGGCGTCTCTTACCACCCCAGTCCCTATGGGCCACGAAGCGGGGAACAAGTCTGAACCTCTTTATATTGCCTCACTCTCCGGACCAGTCACCATCAACCCTGTTTGTGTCATGCACCACTCACCTATCGTGCGGAGGCTGGGAGAGCTGCGGGCTGTCGGTCGGGCCCCTACTGGGGAGCCAGATCAATCACTGAAGAACTGATTTAATCGCCTACTACAAAACGTAGTAAGGTAGTTTTATTTAGATTCAATAAACTTGTTTACACTATGACAGAGAAAAGAATTGTCAAGAGAAAGAGGTTAAATGTTAACGGAGTCTAATATATAATACCGTTTTACACAATGTTACAGAAAATTACGATTACATTAAAAAGTATGTGCTTTAGTGCACCCCACACACCTTTCGGCCACCCCATTGGTGGAAGGTTTGTAGGGGGAACTCCAGATGGGTCTGACCCCTGACTGCTCCAGGAGGTCAGCCACATACTGGTTTTTGAAGTAGGTAGCATTGTCCATCCTAAGGGTTTTCGCCAAGCGCGTGGTAAAGAAGTCAGCAAATTTATAGGCTACTTGTCTACCTGTTGCTACGGTTATAGGGTACACCCTGGCGTCGTGACCACCATTATCAACGAACTGGGCCTTCCTTTGGTCCTTCTGCTC
Source organism: Micromesistius poutassou (assembly GCF_964030765.1). Classification (NCBI taxonomy): domain Eukaryota; kingdom Metazoa; phylum Chordata; class Actinopteri; order Gadiformes; family Gadidae; genus Micromesistius; species Micromesistius poutassou. The sequence continues at coordinate 5,967,888 of NC_140287.1, forward strand.
TTTGGTTAGCGCAGCATAAGCGTCTGAGTCTAGGAAACCTGGTTTCTGGGGAACTGTCTGGGCTCTCGGGCCTTCCTGTGCCATAGCTGTCGTCTGGCTGCGGGTAGTGGGTCCCGGTCTGGGTCCTCTGTTTCCAAACCCCGGACGACCTCGGTTAGATGGCTCACCTCTCCCTCTGGGGGAAGGGTTGTCCTCCCTTATGTCTGACACACTGTCAGCCCTGGGGGTCCTGATTGTGGGAGGGACCACTCACTTCCCTATTTGTGTCCCTGGAGTCTCCTGCTCGGGGAGAACTGTGCTTTCTGGATTATAAGGGACTGAGTGTCATAGATGGTTAATTCTGATGATCTCTCTTTTTGAGACCAGTTTCTCCAACCGGAGGCTAGTCTATTCCCTCCAGGGATTGCGAGGCAGAGTCTCTCTATGTGAACCTCTGAGGCCCCTTCGTCCATAAGATTGTTTATTGCCGTAACGGTGGTCCCCATGCCTTCTCTTATCTTCTGGGCTTCTAATCTGACCAATTCGTCAATAGAGTTTTCTCCAGGCATTGTGGTGCAATTTCCAAGCCATTCGGCCACTGTCTGTCCTTCTGGGATTTTTATCCCTTCTGTCATTTGCAGCCTAAGTCTACAGGAGGGTGTATTGAGTTGGGCCGGGCTTGCCCCTGACTTAATGAGCTTTTTCACGAAAGCCGCTGGGCTCTCCTTGAGCTGCCTATGAGGCAGGAGTTTCATCAACTCCTTCATGGATATTGGGTCAGTGGTGGGGGGTGTGGCAGGGGGTGGGGGCGTTGCACCCGTCAGATCCCCATTAGGGCCGTCGTTGGAGTGTAATACTCCCTTGCCCTGGGTGGGGCTGACTGGGTTTCCTGTGTTGGATGGGTACCGTAATATCTTTTTTCATTTCCCTTTCCGGGAAGCCAGTCATTTGACGGGGGGCAATGGGGGGGTAGGATCCCAAGGCCTGGTGTTGGGGCTCCGGCCGCCTCATTTCTGTCTGATCATAACCTACAAAGGGCACAGGTCCACTGTGTCCATAGTCCCTAAGCGGGTTTTGATCTGGGTTGGGAGTCACTTCTGGCCCTAGGGGCCTTCCTAATGTGTTGGGTCCCTGGGTGGGAGGTGCTGCGGTTACATTAGTTTCGGTTCTCTTATTCCACTCTTTTTCTGCAAAAGCCATTACACTGTCATCCCTATTTATGCATCCTTGCCTAAAGGCATCATAGCTGCTTCCGAGGAAAGCGTTTTTCCAGGGAACAGTGATCCCTGGGTAGGCACACACCTGATTCGCGGTGGGGGCTAGTCTGACTAACTGTCGTTCCCTGGGTGAGGGGTCGTACCACAGTGGTTCCTATTGCTCTGTGGTGGGTAGAGCTGGGATTTGTTCAAACTCTGTATAGAGGGGGTGTTGCATCTGTGGGTGTTCCATACTCCTGCAGATTCCCTTCCGCAGGGGTATTTGCTTGTATCCAGTTCCCTACACTTATATCCCTGAGACTTCTCTCGTCTCGCTGCTGGGGGCCTATAGGGGTGGTACTCGTCTTCTGTCTCCTCCTCCTCCTGGCTCTCCATTTCTGGTTCGCGCTCAGAGGCGGATCTTGGGGACTTTCTCCTTTGTGCCGCAGTAGGGGGGTCTGGTTGGACCAGTCTCCTCTGTATACTTTGGCTCCCGATTCTTGGGGGGGCTGTATTCATGGCAGCCTGGGCTTCATCCCTGTACTTTGGGGTTGGGGTAGGTGTACCTGACCTTCTCCTTAGAGTAGTGGGTTGTTTGTGGTTGTAACCTGTGAAGCCCGTTGACCGCCGTGCGGATCGGGGGTTTCTATCGGGGGCATGCTGGTTGAATTCTTCCCTTTCCTCATTTATATATGGGTCTCCCTCATGGGGTCCCTCATCTGAGTCCTCAGAGGACCGATAGCTTCGATTGTAGGCCTCCATTAATTAGTCTATCCAAGCTTCTCGGGTTCCCGGGTCCACTAAAAGTTGGACATAGCCATTCACCCTACCTCTAATCCCCCAGGGGATGGAATCCACTATATTCTGCATGAACTGCTCGTCTGTCTCTTACATTAAAAAGAGTCTAAAACATTAAATCATCATTAAGGTTTCTAGTAAGAGGTCTACATGCTCCTGTCTTTGCATATCTATTAGAGTCAACAATTGAGTCTATTTAGACTGCATGAGCAGTGTTACGATAAACCATACAATAAACCATACAAGCAATTATCAATCAACAATACAAATCATCAATAAACAATATAAGTAAGACTAGATATAGGGATAGTAATCCTGTGTTACAGCTTGGTCCTGCGTGGGTGCTATCCAAATAAACCTAAAGTAGATAAAGTTCTCCGTAGAGGCTACTTTGCTAAGCTGGTAGAGGATCTCCATAGAGGCTACTTCGCTAAGCTGGTAGAGGGAGAAAGGGAAGGAGAGGAAGAAGCAGTGACTTTGGTGGATTCTGACCACTCATAATATACACAAACCGCCAGCCGGCACATGCGTAGTTATGATGCAGTTACATTCAGTTTTAATCTTTTTTTATTCATCATCATCGTCTTTTTTATGAACAGATGGTCATAATAGTTCCGCTTTTCTTTGAGGTAGACAGTACACTTATTGTTGAAACAGCAGATCAGCAATATAACATTTTAGATACAGCAGATCAGTAGTTACAACAGTTAAGCAATTCAACAGTGTTAATTTATTGTCCGGATTAATAGCAGATGTCCTACCCTTGATTGGGCAGTGGGAGGCTTAGGGCTAGGTGCGTCAACGTGTGGCCTCACGGGCACACAACAATATATATAATCTCCCTATTGCCTGTCCCCCCAGGTGCGGTGGAGGAGTCCTGGGACTCCCAGTGCGTCTCCCCCTGGTGGCTGCAGGTGCGCAGTGCGTGCGTCCAGTCCCACAGCGCCGGCGCCGCCCTGCTGGCCGCGCTGGTGGCCCACCGCGCCGCCAAGTCCAGCATCACCCGCCTGTCGGACAGCAAGGTACACACACACACACACACACACACACACACACACACACACACACACACACACACACACACACACACACACACACACACACACACACACACACACACACACACACACACAGGTGTACACACACACACACACACACACACACACAGGTGTACACACACACACACACACACACTTTAACTCACATACACTTTAACACACACACACACACACACTTTAACTCTCACACACACACACTTTAACTCACACACACACACACACACACACACACACACACACACCCCTTGTAACTCTGAATCCCGTTTTATGCATGATCCGGTTCAGCATGAGCGCAGCTGTCTTATGTCTCTGACTGTGTGTGTGTGTGTGTGTGTGTGTGTGTGTGTGTGTGTGTGTGTGTGTGCGCGTGTGTCAGATCCAGTCAGACTGGGAGGCGGTGTCCTTGGAGCTGGAGCAGTGGGCGGTGTGTGTGCGGCAGCTGGAGGACGTGCTGGCCCTTCAGACGCTGCTGTGGCTGCCGTCCCCCCTGGGCCCAGCAGGGGGCGCTCCGGCGCAGTGCTGCGCCAAGACCCTGCTGGAGGGAGGAAGAGGTACACACACACACACACACACACACACACACACACACACACACACACACACACACACACACACACTCATGCAGTCACACACACACACACACACACTCTCATGCAGTCACACACTTATTGAAGTACGTATGCATATCAATTATAATTTTGTATGACGTAGGATTAAATGTATTGATGTGCTTGCGTGCATGCATGCATCGCTTACAGACATTAGGTGTGCATGCGCACGTGCATGCTAAATATGTATGTGTCTATGTATGTATGCATGTATGCCATTGACTTTGCATCCTATTAACTATGAACTATGAACACATCCTCATTGAGGCCCTTTGTTGTCACTCACTCCTGGTCCTGCCCTCCCGCCCTGCAGGGGGCGTGGCGGACAGCGTGGCCAAGTGGGTGTTCAGGCAGAACCTGGCGCCCGAGAGGCTGAAGGAGATCCTCCTCCTGCACAAGAGGGGGAGCAGGGAGGAGCCGGAGGGAGGGGAGAAGGAGGAACAGGAGGAGCACAGAAGAGGAGGTGAAATGAAAGAGAAGGAGGAGGAGGAGAAGAAAAAGGATAGCCCGGAGGAGGAGGACAGGACAGCAGGTAATAGTTTCTCGGCTGACAGACGGACACAGACAGACATTGGCTCAGACAGGGAGACACACAATGAGTCAGACAGACTGACGTACATACAGTGGGTCAGACAGACAGACTGACGTACATACAGTGGGTCAGACAGACAGACTGACGTACATACAGTGGGTCAGACAGACTGACGTACATACAGTGGCTCAGACAGACTGACGTAGAGCTTTAGTGTTATCATATTGTACAAAGTAGTTTAGCTTCCTGATAGTTATCCCAATATCCAGTACTATTATGTTTTGATAATTTGTGACGTCACAAAGTTTGCTACAATGGGATGAACGCTTAAGTAATCTGGTAAACGGATCTAAGCTCAATATGAGATGAATGCAAACTAATATTTATTTTCTTTGAGGTAAAGCTCCTGTAGGTAAGACGCTCTGTGGTCAAATCAACTTGTAGTCTGGGGTCCCTTTCAGAGCTGCTGGTGGCGGTGAGCCAGCGCTTCCCAGACTCCCTCACTCCTGACCTGCTGCTCGCCCACTGCTGCTGGGAGTACGTGGTGCAGTGGAACAAAGACCCTGAGGTACACGTACGCACGCACGCACACAGTCGCACCTACACCATGCATATCGTTAGTACTTATGGAACCATAAATGACTCCATTAATCAGTATTTATGGAAGTAATGATAACGCCCCTGATGTCTCTGTGTCTTCTCTCCTCTCCCTCCCCAGGAGGGGCTCTATCTTTACTGGGCCGTGGAGCATCTCAAGCTGGTGTCCAGCCCCCACATCCAGCTGGGTGGGTAATGGGGCCTAAAGCCTGTTGGCTGTGTTCTTACACCAATGCATTCGGTTCATTGCTGTGCTTAAGCAAACGCTCTGACGTCCAGTCCCTGTATGGAGTCATTAGAAACAAGGGCTTTTCCTTTCCTTTCCTTTCCGGCAGGGATCTCCTCCATGATGTGGAGCACGTTCATGGTCAAGCGATTCTCCGCTGCCGCCTTCCTCATGGAAAAGGTGTGTGGACGTTGTGGTCTATGAAGCACGTGTCATTGTTTGTTAACGCAACGTAAACAATCTCATATGTTCACAGGTTGGGAAGGCCCCCAAAGACCGCCTATGCCGACGGGTGAGTGCGCTGCTCCAATTCAAATTCTGAAGGACTAAAAAGGCAAAAACTGTCCACTGTAATGCATTTTCTTTTTAATGTGTGATACCGAGTACAGACATTCACATAGATCCCTTCTTACATCTGTGTGTGTGTGTGTGTGTGTGTGTGTGTTATTGTGTTGTATGGTCCCCCCCCCCCCTTCCCCCAGGACGTGGGTATGAACGACAAAGCCATGACGACGTTCCTGGGCTCGTGCGTCCAGCTGCTGCAGATCCTCATAGAGGTGACTGGACTGTTGGCTGACAGCCAGAACCCTTTTTCTTTCTTATGCGACACCGTAAGTGGGAGCGGAGACGCACGCATGCGCAAAGAACGGTGCATGGTGTTGGACGGGACGGTCCCATGCCTCGAGCGATCGCGGCACAGGCGCATGTGCATTTACCTCTAGGGCGTTCTGCAGACGCTGTTATCCACAGCGACTCACAACCGTTCATGCACACATTCACACACCGACGCTGGGGTCAACCGCGCAAGGTTGACAGTCAGCTCGTCAGGAGCGATTAGGAAGAGACACTCACAGGAAGAGTGAGACACTCACAGGAAGAGACAGGGATCGAACTGGCATCCTTCCGGTTACAAGTCAACCCTCGCTACCTCCTGTGCTAAGCTGATCCGCACGTACGGGAGAGTTGGAGCCAAGTGTCTTCTTCAGTCTCGCTTCGATTGGCGTTGGGTTGGTTTTTGTTCCTCCACTGAATCCTGCTTTGGGGGAACAGCTCTGATGAATCACCAGCATGTAACTGACCTCGGACACGGGGTCCAGTTTAGGGGGCAGGATTTAAACACCTCCTGGTTTCAACCACAGCAGCTGAAGTAGTACGAGGTGCTGATGAAACCAGTGCTCGTGGTTCATTTAGAGAGCTGGCTCTGAATAACGCAAGAGCATGCTTGCGCGTTTGTTTTAACGGTTTCCGCACGACGGATTGGAAATGTCTCACCCTCTCAACATTCAATCTTTGGTTTGGTTTCTGTTGTCATGACTACTTACATTTCCCAACATCATTCTCCCCTGCACCAGGCTAACCTCTTCTCCCCTGTTGTTTTTTCCCGTCAGTCGGACTCCGCGGTGGAGGAGGTGCCGCCCCCGGAGCTGTGCGTGGAGGAGGTGTGGTGCGGCGCCGAGGGCCCGGCCTCCATCGCGGAGCTGGCCCTGGAGCAGCGGGGCGTCCACTTCCCCCTGGTCCAGCACCACTACCTGCTGGCCTCGCTGCTGCACGCCGCCATGACCTTCGGCCTGCGGGTCAAACCCCTCGGCCTGTTCGACAGCAAGGTGAGCCCCCCCGGCGTGCGTCTCATGACTCGGCCCTCGCCCAATAGGCGACGACGACAAATGCTGGACATCGTTCTCAGCCCAGCGCTCGATTCGTTCGAGTTGGCGTTAGAACAAGTTAGTCGATGGAAGCAGATGAGACGGATTAGCTCCCACAGTAAAGGTCTGGTGAAAAAGACCATCCAAGCTTCTCGAGAGATATTTGATTTATTTATTATTCCTTTGTATAAAGTCAATCTAAAAACAAAATTGGATTTATTTCATTTATTTTTTTACAATGATCTCAATTATGCTACTGTGCAAACCGTGACATCACACAATGACATGTTGATAGTTAAAAAGAGATTGAGTTGAAATGTGTTTCATTTCCCTACAGGGCAAGAACGCCTTCTTCAGAGAGCTGACGTCCATCCAGCTGATGCCCAGCGGAGACATGGACCCAGGCCTGGTCTCCCTACGCCAGGAGGTGAGGGCTCCGTCCCCAGTGTCTGCAGCCTCATCTGGTGGCAGGCCTCCTCGAGCCTGACCCACCTGCTCTTCAATGACCTGCGTCTGAATTCACTGCAAGATAAAAGTGTCCGCAAAACAACTTAATTGTTAGATAAGGAGAGCATTGAGACAATGATACAAGGGCTTTTTGCACACATTCATCAACTCACGCACGTTAGGATATGACAGTTGATCAAACCGTATTGGAATTGTCTCAAACATCTGCTTTGGGTCATGCATTGCTTCAAAAATCCTTTCACCACTTTTGGATCGGTTAAAAACGACCACCCCTCTCCCCTGTCTTCCAGTACCTGCTCCGCGTGCTCACGGCCTGGGTGCAGGCGACAGACGAGGCCCCGGCCTCCTCGGGGCCCGGCTGCCCGCCTGCTCTCCCGGGGGGCGGGCCGAGGGCCGACTGGTGGCCGTCGCTGTGCCTGGAGCTGGGCGTCCTGCTGCAGGTCAACCCCGACATCCTCCGGCGCCACCTGGTCTGTGAGCTGTACAACCAGGGCCTGGACCCCCGGGCTGAGGAGGTGAGGGCCCGGTGGGGATCTGGACCGGACGGCTGTGTTCTTTAACAATCAGAACATTTAACTCATCATAACACCTTCTTAACACATTCTTAATCAATGACTGCTGCAAAATAGATAGTCCGCCACCACATTGATGTCACTGACGCCAACTTTATGCTTGACCTCTGACCTCTGACCTCTGACCTGTGTCCCCCAGGTGATGCTGGAGGTGGAGGACAAGGACGTGCTGGGCTCCCAGCTGCTGGTGCTGACGGGCCAGCGGCTCTGCTACTCCCTGCTGCACAGCCAGAGCCAGACCAAGGGGGCCATGGAGCTGCTGGCCCGCCTGCCCCCCACCCTCTGCACCTGGCTCAAGGCCATGGTGAGGCCCCCGGGGCCCTTCTGCTCAGAGATTAGAGTTCATGATAGTTTAAAGGGCCCCTATCATAGATAGTGTGTGATTGTTCTTTACAAGTCGAAATCCGCCTTTGGTGACTTCACAAGTTGGCGTGTCCACCTGGATGTATGATGGCTAGATAAGCAACATTTGCCACATTCCACTGGGTATGCTGGTAGACTGATCTATCCAGCATGTCTAGGTGGATACGCCCACTTGTGATGTCACTAAGGCACAGGGAAGGGCAGATTTTGCCGAGCTGCCCACCGTCGCGGTTCCTGAACACTACAAGAACAACTTGTAATGGTTAATCACACTGGTGGTATAATAGGGGTCCTTTGACCTTATGTTAAGGCTAAACTATGAGTAAAACTTAACCTATGTCATTCAATGCAATAATTCTCAACAGATCATTGCGGTAAACAACAATTCATTCATGTACTGTTAAACACGGAGCGAACAAAAAGCTTCGACAATTGGGCTAAACTCAATGAAATTGCAAGTCATTGAAAGATACAGTAACTAAAAATCAGTAACTTCATGGACTTCTTTCTAAAGATTAAGGTTTGGCATTTTGGCTCTGTGACCCATTCTGATTTAAATGACAGATTGGGAGCTTGTAGAATGCAGGAAATACATGCAAGAATGTATTTACCCTCCAGATTTGTGTTGCAATGAAACTTAATAACTTGGGTAATACAATCAAGGATTAGGAAATGAACACACACACCTACCTACCTACCTACCTACCTAACTAGTGTGTGTGTGTGTGTGTGTGTGTGTGTGTGTGTGTGTGTGTGTGTGTGTGTGTGTGTGTGTGTGTGTGTGTGTGTGTGTGTGTGTGTGTGTGTGTGTCTGTCTCTGCCTGTGTGTGTCTGTTTGTGTGTGTGTGTGTGTATGTATCTGCCTGTGTGTGTGTTTCTGCCTGTGTGTGTGTGTGTGTGTATCTGCCTGTGTGTGTGTGTGTGTGTGTGTGTGTGTGTGTGTGTGCCTGCCTGTGTGTGTGTGTGTGTGTGTCCATCCGCCTCCAGGACCCCAGCGAGCTCCGCTGTCCCATGGTGCCCCTGGGCCAGAGCAAACGCTTGGTGAGCCGCCTGATTGAGATTCTGCCTGAGAACCACGCCCAGTACAGCCTGGCCCTGCACCTGCTGGAGGCCGTGGAGGCCCTCACCACCGAGGCCTGAGCCCTCCTGGCCCCTAGAGGGAGAGAGAGAGAGACACACACGTCTGGGGGGTTGGGGGAGAGGAGGAGGAGGAGGAGGAGATGAATGCAATGTAAAGGATCACAAGAGGCGATGGCAGAGGAGAGTGAAGGTGGGTGTGTGTATATAAAGGGGTGGGGTGTTCATTAAAGAGCGATATAGACACTATGTATAGCCATACAGTATATTAGCCCTCCTCCTCCTACACCTATCTTTGTTGTAGCTTCATCCCACTAGTTCAAATGACAGGCATTGTGTTGGTTAGGTTCTGACGGAGAGTCCACCTGGCGTTTGTTGCATTAAGGCGCTCAGACACTTAATTTCAGGAGCCGGTTATCCCAGTTATTTTTTTCCATGTCTCTCAGTTTTACTTGTCTCTCGCTTTCAGACGTTGATGTTTGATTGAGCTCATGACAAGCATGCTTCTTCTTCACAATGGATTATTACAGAAGCACTTACATCATTGTAAATAAAATGGTAAGCAGCCTAAATAAAAATAAGGATGAGTTTTAAATGGGTTTTACTCCCATCTGTCATTGTATTTTTTTGGATGATATATGTCACATATATATATATGGAGAGGAAAGGAGACTTGGAAGATTTATGGTTTCATGTTGACCTGGCTACCATGGAGAATGGTCATCGCTTGTTCTTTAATAGTAGTGTCCTTGTAGTTCTACTCTCATTCACTGAGTTGATTGCGTCCCTTACGCTAATGGCTTTTAACTATTACACCGTTCAGCACCCTTATCCTCTTCACGTGCCATAACAGTCCCTTCTCCAGCGATCCCTTCACCCTGGAGGGTAACGGCGTGCATTTGAGAGGAATAGACTCTATCGTTAGTTATTTTTTTGTATTTATAGCCACAGATGTTATACCTCCCCTTCGCGAAGGCTGCAGAATAAAAAAAGGTTTGATGCTTCTAACCAGATCATAGTGGTCCTGTTTTTATTTTGTCACATTGTGTGTGCCTCCACCAACGCCAGAAACATTTCCTCTGTATTTGTGTGGTCACTTTGACATGTGCAGGTGCAGCACCCCAAAGGATCATGCATGGTACTAGTAGCCACTTTCTGTCAGCAGTTCGGCGATGGTGAATCCTGCCTGCAAGAGCGAACCACACCATGCAGGGCTAGCAAGTTTTCAGAAAACCTCAGAGGTAGTTTTGAGCTGCTTCCACCCATTTCCACAGTTTCATAACTTCTAATCCTTACCCAGAACAAATAGGTTTAGTATCTTAATCTAAGAACCCCTAACAGATATTCCAGAACCAGAAAGCAACACTTCTCGATCGATAAAACATGTTTTTAGAACATGGATACATGTGGAACCAGATTATGGTGGAGTTTGTGGAAAACAATTTGATTAGATTCTTTTATGATTTTTTATATCTGCCTACAAAGCAATACATACATATTGGATAAGACATAAGTATGTCTTTCAACAAAGGAAAATAAGAAAGAATGAATGGTGTGTGAAAGTGCATCAGATTTTAACCACACACACATTAATCATTAGAGCGGTGATAAGACTAGCAGTTAATTAATGATGTCACAGCCAGGCTTAACGGAAATGAACCCTAATCAACACCCCTCCAGCCAATCAGAATTGAGTAATCATCCAGTCCATAGTATCAACAGTCATACTTTTGACTAAGTAATAATTGAAACCGTCGTATTTATTTGGTTATGGGATTATTTTACTATTATATTATAAACACTGCTGTAACATAGTTGAGTGCAAAGAGAGCGAGAAAATGTGAGCACGATTTTAAACTAAAATACCCATAAAGTCACCCCCCTCCTCATGTTTCTCCGCCATTGATGAGTGTTTAATTTCTAGCAGCTGTGATTAAAAGGCAAGATGGATTTCCTGAACCAATCAGGGAAGAGAGAAATTAGCTGGGTATAAATCTAGTTCTACTACAGCAGAAATGTGCACATTCAACCAGAACAGACATTCTCACAGAACATTTCCTTCAGTGGCTGAAGGATCTTTATGGCGACTTTGCTATCCCATACAGAAATCAAGGATGTTTTCTACCTTTTTTTTCTGGTCACTTCCATAGATATTTTATTTTATGGGTACAGGAAAGCAATATCATACAAAGGGTTTGCATTTACAAGGGAAATAGTTAAACAAGGACATTTGTACATGTAGCATTATCTCCTCTTTTGTCTTTACACTGAATCTCCGGTTGTAAACACGAATACATAAAAGAAAGAAGAAACATTCTGCCTTCCCCTAGATTTTCCTCCGTCTCCAATACGCACACATACAAACACACAAGTATCCCAGAACTGTACACATGGTTTTGCATGCAGCAATAGTTCAATGAAGAGCAGTGCTGAATGTTCCACAAGAACAATGATCATCTCTGTGCTAGAAAAAACTAAAAGAAACATTCCATGTAAAATCATTCCATCCATCCAAAATAAATGTTATGATGCTGTTATCTGCATGAAGCCATTGTCTTGCTATGCTAGCGATACCATGCCTCTCTTTCTGATGAGCTGAGTGCTAGCAGTTGGCCATTCACCAAATAAGGAAGGTGAGAGTATAAGTGCACTTCTCCATCCCAATCGGAATCTTTCAGAGTGTCGGGAACTAAATAAGGTGCAACAGAGAGACTACAAACATGGCCGACCATGGCATCATCGATCAGACTTGGTTTTGGTTGGTGGTCATGGCGACGTGGTCCGGTCAGGCTGCTCCAGAGAGCACTGACTGGCACCTGGGACAGAGGCAGTCGGGCGTGGCCGAGGTGTAGCGGCGGCAGCGGGGGCAGCGTGCGGCGGAGGTGGGCACCACCGCTATGCTGAAGGCGCTGTCCTCGCGGATCACGCCCCCTGGACACAGAGCGAGAGAGAGAGAGAGAGAGAGAGGGGGGGGGGAGAGAGAGAGTCAAACACAGTGGATAGCTTAATAGATTCCAGGTGTTGATTTCTTGTGAATTGCTTGTATTTGCATTGTATACATAATATAATGCAAATCTATGTCTGCTGCAGATACAAATCACAATTTGTATCGACACTCGACTCGCAAGCACGCTCATGACCACAAGATGTGCCTTTGTGTGTGTGCGTGCCACGGCGCGTGTGGCTTATCAGCTTACTGCGCACACATTTGAAGGGACACAGTACGCATATAGGGACTCAGCTGCTGATTGGTGATGATGAAAAGATGATTGTTCCTCCTCACCCTCCAGGTTGATGAGGAAGCTGCCGGAGCCCAGCAGGGTGTCGGCGGGCAGGTCCCGGGGCAGGGCGCCGGTCAGGGTGGTCCGCGCGGACATCATCAGCTCCGTCAGCTGTGAGCAGGTGGAGGTGGGCTCCTCCTGGAGAGACTGGGGCGGGGCGGGGGGAGGACGAGGATGTTAGGATTGTTCCCATGCCAACGATGTGTCGACTATTGTTTGAGCCGGCGTGTTCTTGTGTGGATAGTTCCCCATGCCCAGGTTTACAGTTTGAAAGAGCTAAGATAAGATAAGAGAATCCTTTATTAGTCCCACAGTGGGGAAATTTGCAGGGTTAGAGCGGCAAAGAGGATAGTGCAAAGAACAGCGAACAGAATTAAGTCAGGTTAGCCAATGCCGCTTTTTACAACTGTAATGGGAAAATTATATTTTCACGTTCTGTTTCTCTATCTGCCCTTTGTTGGTATGTGCCTGTTTTCTTGACCCCCCCCCGGGACGGTAGAGAAGCAAGGGCTGTACAGATGAGGCCCTGACCTTTATGACATCCTGAGGACGTTCATTGATAGATTACGACCATCTGGTTAACCAATACTATCGTTGTATTGGGGGGCAGAGCTGTTCTCAGCATCCTGAAAACACTGTATAAGAAGCCCTTTGCTTTTGCCCTTGCAACTCCCAACTGAGGCCTCGGATGAATGTATGTTTGTATCTTTGTTGTATGTTATTGTACCTTTATTATTTAAATCAATTAGCCTAATTGTTATAAGTTCGGATGACTCTTTATTCTTAAACTTTAACACAGAAACGATTGACGTGGTCCAAATTCCCACCACACAACCTGGGTTTCTCTTTTCAGCTTTCCACAACAACATTCATAAGCTGAAACTATCCATCCATCTTGTACACGTATTAAACTGATATTTCTACCCAACAGAACTCCCACTCTCTATGCACTGCATGTCTTCACACACCCCAACGCTCCACGGTGTCCCTCACCTCCATGAGCTCAAACAGCAGGCCCGGCTCGATGGCCACCGTCAGGTCGTACTGGGCCGCGTTCTTGCCCGGGATGGAGGACAGGAAGGAGTCCCTGATGGCACACGCCCCCTCCACCGCCTCCTCCAGTCCCGGCCGCCGCCACACCGAGCTGCTCTTGATCCAGCCGCTCCGGAACAGGGTCTCGCCCTCTGCGTGACGCACGCACACACGCACATACACACACACACGCACACACTAGTGTTAGCCTAAATCTAGCGTTCATCTGTTAATGAAGCGTTTATGCAAATAGATTACTATTGTATGAAAATAAACAATGTATGATAATAATGGCAATATATAGACTAAAGAGTAGTCAGCAACACAAACACAACAGCTATAGACTGCCAAAATAACTCAATATAACAGCCACACACACACACACCGTCATGTCCGGGGGCGTGCAGGTACACCTCCTCGGCCAGGTGGGGCAGGATGGGAGCGATGGAGCGGGTCAGCCCGTCCAGAACCTCCTCCAGGACCGTCTGGCACGAGCGCCGGCCCAACGAGCCCTCTGGCTCACAGTACAGCCTGAGAGGGAGAGAGAGAGAGCATATACACACAAACAATGAGAGATGTAATTGGAAAATTATATTTTCACACTCTGACTGCCTTATATTGGTATGTGCCTGTTTTCTCGACCCCCTTGGTCGAGGAGCAAGGGCTCCAACTGAGGCACGGCTACGACATCCTGAGGAGGTGCATCGATGGTTAACCAGATGGTAAACTAATACTATAGTTATATTGAGGAGCAGAGCTGTTCTCAGCATCCTGACAACACTGTATAAGAACTCCTTGCTTTTGCCAATGCATTGGACTTCTCCTTGCAGAGCTCTTAGAGAGACGCAGGGCGAGCTCCCATCTCCGCAAGGAGCTGGGAGGGACGTTAAATGATGAAGTGCTACAGAAGGGTTAACAGCTGTGCAACAAAAGTGTTCAAACATCTATAAAACTGCCAGAGATGTAGGAGCAGAATAAGATGTCGTTTTCCTTTGTGTTTGATCACAGGAGCCTGTTAGTGTGACTGCTACTCACCTGTCTTTGATGATGCTGAAGTAGAAGCTGGACAGGTCCCTGTTGATGAAGGCCTGCAGGACCCGAATGGCCCGGCCCGCGTCAAACTCACTGTAGGCATCCGTCACCTGCCACACACGGGCACAGTTACAGTATATGGGCGTGCACACACAAACACACACGCACATCTTACTATTAGAAATGCATCATAGAAATAGTTGGGGGCCGGGGGGGGGATGATAGTGTAGTGTAGTGGCTGAGTTGGGACTCCCAGGGCACACTCACACTCGGCCATCTGTACTGTGCCCGAGTACGTTTGCCCCCTAAAGTCTAGATTGTTTGGCTAGTGTGAGCATGCCATCCGTACTGCCAATCCGTACAGTTCAATTTCGTGGCCTCAGTACACTTCGGAGATGTGCGTTCAGACCACTGTACAGATGCTAATGAGCCGACGCACAAATACGCAACCTATGTGTACAAGAGGCAACCGTACTCAGGCCCAGTTGAGATTGCCTGAGCACAGGCCAGTGGGGGGGGGGGGGGGGGGGGGAAATCGTACTTGAGTACGGTACAGGGCAACTTTGCCTAGTATGAGTGCGCCCCCAGACAAAACTGCACTGGGTTCAATACCTAACTTTAAGCACCCCTACCTGCTCCTCAATGACATGCAACACAATTCAACCCATTCTCCCAACTCCAAGTGTCTCTGGATAAATGGATGCGTGAACGTATAAATAAATGAATGCATGACTAGATAGAGAATGGCCCCCACCTTGATGCTGTAGCCGCGGAGCAGGTGCAGCATGTACTGGTCCAGGTAGTGCATCTCTTTGGGGTCCACGGCGTGCGTCCGGGGGTCAAAGCCCTGCAGGTTCCCCAGCAGGAACTTCAGGGTGTTCCTCAACTGGGAGAGACAGGGGTGGAAAATAGCTTATAATAATGAACAAACATGAACAAACACCCCTTTCTTTGTGAATATCCTCTTGAGAAAGCAGTGCTGAATAAATCTTTCCAGAGCAACCGGCATAGCGTTGATCATGCAACATATGACACATGCATTATGAAACTCGTCAGGTTTCCAAACATTAGTTTTTTTTTTGATATTCACAATACTGTGATACTTTGTATTGCAGCTCATTGCGTGACTTCAAAAAGTACACGCAAAAGAGGAATTAAGCACCAAAAACACCTCAGCTACATCATCGAACAAACCCAGCAGCAAACAGACAAAAAACAACCGTTGAATCTTAACAGATTTGCTCCTAAAGAGAGGAGAATAAAGCCCCGTCCTGGGTGACGGCGAGGGGCACCTTGCTGATGCTGTCTCTGGCCGACTGCAGCGCCGTCGGGCCGATCTGCACCTCAGAGAACACGTTGGACTCAGCCACCCACCAGCGCAGAGCGTCCGCACCGTAGGCCGGAGTGGTGGGGTCCTGAGAGACAGAGAGACATAGACAGAGAGAGAGAGAGAGAGAGAGAGACACATACAGACAGAGACAAAGATTGAGAGAGACAGAGAGACATAGACAGAGATAGAGAGAGAGAGACATAGATATAGAGAGACACAGAGGCAAAGACAGAGAGAGAAAGACAGACAGAGACAGAGAGACAAAGAGTGAAAGGATTTGAGGTAAATGTAAAGTTGAGATTATTAGATACATATATTAGATTAAAATATCTGTATAAAAAAGGCAGGTAATGGACATCTTAAAATGGGAATAAAGTCACAGTATTGATCAGTATCATACAATGCAAAAAGTACAATAATTAAATTATTATGGCTGTGCTCCATTTAGCCATGTCTGGTCTGCACCAGTCAACATAAACTAGGGGATATATCACACTGTACTATACAGCATATAGTACGGTTTATTATACTATCTGTTGAATTGTATATCCGGGACGTACTATACCAGACATGCTCTGACATGGATGAACATTCCTGATGTTATTGTTTGAAGAATTGCCAAAATTTTGATAATTCCAAAATACAAATACAAAAAATACTTGAAGAAAATTTGTATTTAAAAATAAAAACGTAATAATAATATTATTCAGGACACTTTTTTGGAATCGTTATCGTTTTATTTTAAAGGAGGGAGTCAGGCTTATAGGGACATGAAGATGATTGACTACCACTAACTGTTTTCTCTCCCAGTACCAACCGTTCCTCCGTTGATGACCACCTGGGGGTCCACCACGTTGCCCAGGGACTTGGACATCTTCTCCCCTTTCTCGCTGACCGCGAAGCCATGAACCACCAGGGACCTACACGCACACACAGGATGATGCATCAGGTGCAACAGGTGCCATGCGATACCCTTGTTGTCCACTTGAGGGCAGAAGAGTTCTGTAGTTGCTGATGGTTACCCATAACAAGGCTATTTTTAACCAGGGCTTTATACATTTTAATGAAATTAAATTCTCTCACACACACACACACACACACACACACACACACACACACACACACACACACACACACAGTGGAGGTAGGTACTGACTTGTAAGGCGCTTTGTTTCGGACGGCCACGCTGGTGAGCAGCGAGGACTGGAACCAGCCTCCGATCTGATCCTTGCCCTCCACATACATGTCCGCCGGCGGCTCCGACTCTACACGGACGATGGAGACGGACACTTTTAGAAGAATGCAATTCTGAAAAAAAGGGACTTCTACGAGGACAACAGAAGCCGAAGTAAGCTGAAGGTCAAGGTTGGCAATTTGTCCGTTCCTTTCAGAATAAGGAAGAAATTGAGGACAGAAGGGTCAAGGGAGTCCAGGAAGAGAGAAAGAGGCCATGCCTTCAGTCAGCTGTGGAGGGAGGGAGGGAGGGGGGTGTTTACAGGCTTGTTTACAGGTTTTTTTCAGGCTTGTAAACACCACTTTAAAACTGAAAAAAAAGAGATAAAATAATAAAAACACATCAGTAAATGATGTGTTAATATAGGTGTTGGGTGGGTGGCGGTGTTGGGGCTTGTTGTTTCTCCGGGCCATCCTAACAAACAAATACCTCAAATCTCAAAGTCTTTAATCACCATCTTGTTTGTATAAAGGGCGAGAGAGCAGCATAGACAGGGACCGAGAGAGAGAAAGTGAGGACTAAGAGAGGTCAGCAGGATGCAAGATCCAGATGGAGACGTGAGAGGGACAGGCAAATGCGCTGCACTTTGCACCTCGGCAGGGAAAGGGATGGATGGAAAGAGAAGGGATAAACAAATACCTCATGCAGAGAGAGAGAGAGAGAGACAGAGGCTGATTATGGACCTGGGACACGGGATTTGAGCAGGGAGGTACGGAGCCAGCTCAGACGTGACTCCGGCTCCTCAGAGCGGTCCTCCTCCTCCTCCATCCCTTCTAAAGAGAGGACAACAACCATTCTGTTCTGGTCCTTACAAAAAAGGATTACAAAAAGGAAGAGAAATCCCAGCCAATCTCAGAAAAAGGGATCACATTAATTCTTATACCAAGGATCTTTTTATAAAATAGAGACAAAAACCTCTCAAAACCTGGCGAGACTGCAAAAGCAAGATTTTGTTGAAGTGTGCATCTAGCAAAGGAGCCAATATCAATAACAACACTGTTTGATTCAAACAACACAACCAACGGCCATTTTGCTAATGAACACAAAGCGCTGACACCGCTCCAGCGTTAATCTGAGGTTCCCAGGGGCTGCAGTCGTTTACTTTTCAAAGGTCTAAGGAGATTTCGCTAACACAGAAGCTAACCAAACAGGATTAAACACGTCTTTAGTTGGTGGCCAATCTGCTAAGTAAAGAGGCAATTTAATTACAATCCATGGACCAAGAACGCTAGAGATCCTAAATACAATGTGAATGCTTTGAACAAGAGAGGCACACATAAATTCATCTATTTTTCCTCAAATCTGAAATTCGAAAAATGCATATCTCTAAATAGACCACTTTCTTTATGTCTGTTGGCACCAAACCAAAACGGCGACACTGATTTAGGTACAAGACTTTACCTTCTAGCACAGCGGCCCACGATGCACCGCTGTCAAACCAGATGTCCAGTACGTCCTCCCCACGAACATAGTCCTCCACTGGGCCTGCTTTGGACTGGACAATAAAACCCAGTCAAAAGGTTTCTCCATCACACACACACACACACACATGCCCATGGCCGTTTAGGACGATACAGCAATGGCCGCCACATGCATGTTTACCTTCTTAAGCACCTCCGGTGGCAGGAGGGACTCCAGTGGCAGCTCCCACCAGCAGTCGCTGCCCTTCTCTTTGAAGAGGGTGGATATGTGGGACACGGTGTGTCTGTCAGGGACCAGGCAGGGACAGGGTTAGAGACCAGAGGCAGATATGACTCCTATTAGTCAGCATCGTCATCATAGGAGTCTGCATGTTGTATTGCTACTCTGAAGGTGTGTGTGTGTGTGTGTGTGTGTGTGTGCTGACTTGTTGATGAGCGCCTCCCCGGTGTCTTTGTGGTAGAAGACGGGGATGGGGACGCCCCAGCTCCTCTGTCTGGAGATGCACCAGTAGGTCCTCCGGTCCAGCATGGCGAGCAGCCCGCCCCGCGCCGACTCTGGCATCACACGTACCTTCTGCAGCACCTCCTGCATGTGGCGCACGCACGCACACGCACACACACACACACACACACACACACACACACACACACACACACACACACACACACACACAGTAAGTAAAGGTTACAAAAAGTAGAGGGTAAGTAAAGGGTCAACAAAAATTACAATGTCACAGTCTGCTAGGGCAAAGGCTATTCATAACCTCCAATACTGGTTTAATCTTGGGGAATAACTTGCATTAAAAACATGAAAGGGGAAATTAAATATTCACACATTAAAACCAGGTGTTCTTCACATAACCCTCATTTCCAATTGCACGGTGTGCGACATTCTAGAGCACATCTTCTCCTCACTCAATGACCAAACCACAAAATCCCATTATCAAACGATACGACCGCCGCGTCACCACGGCGACAGCGAGACTCCAACCGAAGCGACCCCGGAGCCGGATGCTAAAACCTCAAAACGGCCCCGCTGCTGCTGCTCCTCCTCCTCCTCCTCCTCCTCCTCCTCTCCTGACGCTCCTGACGCTCACCTTGGCCTTGTCCTTCAGCGAGGCCGTGTTGATGAACCACTGCTTGCTGGGCCGGATGATGACGGGCTTCTTGGTGCGCCAGTCGTACGGGTAGCTGTGCACGCACGGCTCCTCCCTCACCAGGGCGCCAGACTCCTTCAGCATGGAGATCACTGTGTGTGGGGGGGGAGACAGGTCCGCGCACGCACACACGTTTAGACTACTGGGGCGGAGGCCGCCGAGGAACCGGTGGGCTCGGAGCACACGTCTTTACCTTTATCGGTGCCCTCGTCCATCGCATGCAGGTTGGCCAGCTCAGGGCCGGCCAGCTCAGTGAACCTGCCCTCCTCGTCCACTATACACTCCTGTGAACGAACACAAACACAAAGCTGAAAGCAAGCAGTAGTGTAATCAGGGTTGTTTTTCGACTTCTGGTGCTCTTAAAAAAAAAAGAAAATGACATTTTGTAAATGTCACATGACTAAATGACAATGTCCCAGTCAAATGTATTTATACCTGGAAGTTCCAATGTCCTGTTTCTCTCAGGTAATGAATCATACTATACAAAGTAGAGGGTAAATACCCTTGAATTCATTCAAATTTAGGCAAGGAATATTTGTATGTTCTTTTGTGAATTTCAAGAAGATATACTTTAATGGCAATACTCATCTTAGTGAAATTGTATTTAAACTCAAACCCGATTCCTTAATGTTTTATTCCCCATGACAGAGCGAGAGAGTACCACGCTCAGTTTGAGGAACGTACCACGCTCAATTTGAAGTGTGACGCCACGCTGTAGTCCTCCATGCCATGGGCTGGCGCCGTGTGGACCAATCCCGTTCCTTTGCCCATGGTCACGTGATTGGCCGGCAACAGGGGCACTTCCTTACCGGGAATTGTTGGGTGCTTGCAGATCCCACCCTCCAGTTCAGAGCCTTCAGAAAGAGAGCAAGAGAGAGAGTGAGAAAGATGGGTAACAAGAGAGTTGGAGAGAAAGAGACAGAAAGATGAATGGGGAGAGAAAGAGAGAGATCAAGAGAGCTTGGGTTAACATGGCTGTGTGTAATGGGTTGTACCGTCACAGGTCACGTGCTTGGTGACCTCACCTGTAAAGGTGCCTTTGCTCTCCAGCTCGGTGCCGAGCAGCGCTGCCAGGCCCGCAGCACGCTCGGTGGCCACCAGGAGGAGCTGGCCGCTGTCGGCCCTCTTCACAACAGAGTACCTTCAGAACCACAAGCACACCCAGGAGGTTAGTTAGCACAGAGCGACTCAGCCTTAAGACTGAACAACACGACAGCATAAACATGTTCATGTTCACTGCTACTGGAGACTCAAGCAGGCATGTAGGCATCCTCGAGCAAAGTGCCTATACCCTTTGCATAATGCTCCTATGTCGAGTGTAGGTTGGAAAAGGTTGTGTGTCTGTATGACGTTAGCCCTGAGCGCGCGCTACCTACTGGGCATTGGGCATGTAGCACACAGCCTGATTGGCTGGAATGGTCCAAGGCTGGGTGGTCCAGACCAGCACAGACACACCCTTCAGATCCTCTGCAATAGACACACCATGTAAACGCGCACATCACACACACACACAGCATTATTAATGAACGTTAATGCAAAAAAATGCAAAAACAAAAAACAAATTGAGGAGATTGACGTCATGTACCTGCTTCGGAGGCCAGTTTGGCTGGTAGTGTGTCCAGGGGGAATGTAGTGTAGATGGCTCTGCTGACGTGCTCAGGGTTATACTCTAGCTCTGCCTCTGCCAGGGCCGTTCTAGGAGAAGGATAACCAAATCATTCAAAGACAGTGAGTAATGGGCTCTGCCTTTAGCTGAGCAACACAGTTTGATGAATGCCAGACAAAAAGCTCTTTGGTTCATAAAAAGGAGGGATTTATTTGTCGCTGCTTCTGTACCTGGAGGACGGAGACCAGAAGACTGGTTTGTAGTCCTGGTAGATCAGCCCCTGTTGGACGACCCAGAGAGACAATCACAATAGAGCCATGTGCTGGTGTGTGCACAAAATGCACTCAGATCCCACAGTAATACAGAGGTGACACCATACCCTGATCTTCCGTGCATGCACACACACACACACACACACACACACACACACACACACACACACACGTTAAACGTCAACATCATGACACTAGTGCTCATATTTACACAAAAAGCCCTCCTTGACCCCAATAAGAAAGACGCTCAACAAAACATCATAGGATTACTTTAAAACCTGAAAACCTGAAAAGTGCTCAAAATGTCGGCTGTTGTGAAACAGACAGCATGTGACAACACCCAGGACCCCAAAGCCAAGTCAAACATAACATGATACAATCCATCCGAAACGCCCACCGCCGGCCTACCTTGCTGTGCATCTCCTGGAAGACCTTGAGCTGTGCCGCCTCGTAGGCCCCGTCAAATGTGTAGTAGCACTTGTCCCAGTCCGCCATGACCCCCCAGCGCTGGAAGGCGGCCTTCTGGCGGGCGATCGCCCCCTCTGCAAACTGTCGGGCTGGAGGGAGGAGACAGAAGAGTGTGAATTGCGCCTTAAGGAAGTGCTTCAGAGCTAGGGTTATCTCCGGTCCAGCGGGGCTGCTGTCTATTTCTATTTCCACAGGCCAGTCTAAATGGTGTCCATTTTTAAACATTTGCAGACACTTTTCATAGAAGGTTGGCGTGTTGGAGGCTGGTCTAAGAAGGGGATTTTAGCTGGTCTCCTCAGAGCCAGGGCTAGGGTAGAGCTAGGGTACGGTATTAGCATCAAGCGACACAATGATTTTATGACATCACTGTGTGGAATTGGGGTTGTTATGTTTTTAAAACTTTTCCATGCACATTGTTTATGACAATATGCATGATTCGACCAGACAAGACCTGTTTACATGCGTGGCAACTACATTTGAATGCAAACATTCTTCAAAAACGTGACGAGAAGAACACATGTCCTTTCCCAGCAGCCCACCACCGTTCAGCCCTCTCCTTTTGGCTGACCTTTCTGTCTGATCTGCAGGGCACTGAGGCTGCTTGGGCCCAACTCCCCCAGGGCCTTCAGCTCGATGGGCATGCCGTGGCAGTCCCACCCAGGCACGTAGTGCACCTGCCGGCCCCTCAGCATCTCAAACCGATTACGGATGTCCTTCAATATCTATGGATGAACCAAAGAAAAGGGCGACTTTATCATGAAATTCAGTCAGAAAGTGTTACTGTATGATCCCGTACTAATTTCGCTGAGGCTACTATCACTTATGGCACCGTGCTCAATAATAACCTGGCATTGGGTAGGGTAAAGAAGTGTAGACAGCCAGCAAACACCCTGGAGAGATCACCTTATTGAGTGCATGTCCAACGTGGGGGTCTCCGTTGGCATAGGGGGGTCCGTCGTGGAGACAAAACTCCTTCTTCGCCTTCCTCTCTCTTTGCCAGGAGTAGAGCTCTGCAAACCCACACATCTGCACAAAACATTCATATGAACAGGGAATGGGGATGATTTGGAGGATAGCTATGTGACAACAAAGTAGTAGTCTTCTGTCAAAACGTCAGGTTGTTGCCAGTAAATGGAGGTATTTACTATTAACAGAAGGCAATACATACAAGAGCACAGTGAAGGAATGACACAGAGTGACATTCTACAAGGCAAGTTCTTACCCGCTGAATCTCAAGTTCTCGATCAAGAAGCTTTTGTCCGGTTAGTTTCATTGGGAAATCGGTGCGGGGAAGTAGCACACTATCCCGGTACTGTCCCTGTGAAGAGCCGACATCCACTGGCTGTGTTTTGCCTTCGGTTGAGCTGACACTTTGACAGCTGCGATAGTTGAAGGAGAGTGCAGGATGGAGCACAGCGCCTCTTCGGCGTGCAGTTAACCCCCATCTAGCAATCGTCTGGCTTACTGCCGAGGTCCGGCACAGCAACATCAGGTGGTTAAGTGGCCAAATTTTCCGAATTATGTACAAATTAACAATGCCCCCGTTTATTTAGGTGGTAGAGTTGCCTAAGTGGCAGCACCGTTTGATGTCGACCTCTTAGGTGTTTATCCCGGAAGAAATACCAGGGGGACAACTACGGAAGCTCACGAAGGACTACATTTAGAAACGCTTTTTGAATGCCTTCAACTACCACAAGATGTCCCCCTTTTCCCCTTACATTATACATTTAAGCAACTCTGGATTATTTGTTTACTTTACTTTTAATCAAGTTAAAAAAAAATCACATATCTCTTTCTATGCTGTTATTTTAAAGACTATATTCAACGTTATAGTTAACTTAATTCGTTTTTATGACTAGCGATTCATAAGGATTATACAAAAGGCATATATCTTAATTTTTGTTATATATATTTTGAGTGAAGGCCTATCAATAATAATAACCCTTTATTATTAATTTTTTTTTTAAGAAAAGACTACAAGTCCACATTAACAACAAGTAATTGACGATTTTGCGTTAATGTCTTAAGATGGAACAGGTGGTTTGATGACGTAGCGCCAGCCTATAAAGAGCCGATCGACCAAACATCAGTCACTCCCTTCTTGAAGACGAGGTGCACTGCACGGCCAACGAAGCACGGCATTTTACAGGAATACCGCCAATATGAATAAATTCGCCACTTTTCTCCTTGGATTCCTACTTGCTCTGCATTTGGCATCAATGGTGAGATATTTACAACTTTCCTTCAACATTTTATTCCATTGTCACTTGATTTAAATCGGACATCATTTAAAGATGAGTTAACGTTGATGCTGTAAGGAAGTTAATCAAAATGTGCAATTCTTGATTCTAGTTTGTATGCATTTTTTATCTCAAATTTACAATTCATGGAAGTCTTGCAAGTTTCAATAATTTAAACTTTAATGATACAACTGGGGCTTATTTCTTTAATATTGAAGGCAGTATAAAAAGTAGTCCTATATCATTGCACGAGAAATGCGTCAATGACAATTTTGTGACATACAAATCCTGCCACTGACCAACTTTACCCATTTTACTTTTCAGCTGGTAGGTGGCACTACGACACAAATGCCCATGCCTGATGCAAACAACACCAACTCGCCCTCCGCCACGGGAACCACGGCGCCCGGCTCCGTCACCCCGAAGGGCGCGGGAGAGTGCGTGCGGTCAACCGCTGCTTTGCTGCTCCCTGCCGTAATAACGGCCTTTCTCTTTTACGGGCGGCGCTAATTCTTTCATGAAAAGGATTGTCCAGCACTAAACACACTGCAAGGACTAACACCAGAGGCAGCATGGGCAACATCACTGGAACAGGTGCGTCCATGAACACGCCAACCTCCCCCGGAGAAAGTTTTTTTTGTTTTAAGGTCTGCGAACCTTTTTTTCATTTTTTTTTTTTAAACCGAATTAGTAGTCTCAACAACAGAGTTGGTCTTGGACGGATCACCTGTTTTTGTTTGTTGCCTATTGTTGCTTGCCTGTACGATCGTCATGGACTAGAGTAAATTTAAAGTCAGCCGTGCCTGGGATATCCTTTTGGAGGCGCATTGTGGAAATTATTACTCAATCATATATTTGTATACACTGATAAATGCCTTTATATTTGTATCAGATCTTGGATTATAAATGTCATGCCGTGCTTTTAGAACCTTTTGTTAATAAAGCAATTGTCTGTACAATAAAAATATTGCCTCTACAATTGTGGTGTGGCCCGTATTGGTTCTTGATGGGACTCTCCTAGATGCTATATATGGGCCTGGTGCATAGGCCTACGCATCAAAGATGGCTAGGCAGTACTTTAGCTGACTACTACGCTGCTTTTGTGTAGTGGTTCCCAGGCCCGGTTCCAGAACAGAATGCCTTGGGGTGCATCTGAGATTATAGGGGGTGCACCAGTACTATAGTAAAACCAGCTTCAGTTCAGACTTCGCTTTTTACACTAGGCCTTTCTACCAGTAGATAGACAAGCACTTCTGGGTAGTTGTACTGACATGTTGGGACAAAAACATTTACTGTGCTTAAAAGATGGTATCATGTCTTGTGATGTGGAGAACATTTCAGCTGCAACGTTAGCTTATTGATATCCAAGCTTTGGATATGAGAATGAATTAATGGTTCAATTAAATCAAAATTGAAAAGGCTCAAGAGGTTCACATACTTTCAAGCAGCACTGTAGCCTTGTGAGACAAAATAATTTAACAACATAAACATAAAACATAAAACATTCTCTGTATTTATATAAGTGAACCACTAAATGTCATAAAATAATTTTACATTATCATTCACAAGATAATGCTTGAAATATATCACTTCATGTCTAATACATCTAGATTATATGGAACCTTTTGAATTAAATTACAAAAAATAGCTTTTCCCTGATATTCTAATATTATGAGATGCACCTTTATGTGAACCACTTAATGTCAAGTGCTTATTCTGCTGCCCAAAACTTTTAATGCTGACAGATAAAACCCAATTAGGAATGTTATTTTCACAAAAAGTAATCAGTAATACATAGTGCCTTTCTTAAAGTTCACAAGATTGTAAATAAATACAATCAAAACACAATTTGCAAATATGGGTTCTTATGAACAACACAGTGGCGCCGGCAAAGGCTGCTTGTCCGGGAGTGAGAGCTGCGCCGGCAAAGGCAGCGAGCCGGGCAGGATTGAGCTAGCGTTGCTAGTGCTAGTGTTCACAACGGTTATACTGTCTGATGTATTGGATTCTTTTGCGGTGTTCTTTTTTATTTTCGGATATCCATTGTAAATGCCTAATTGTTGCTGCCGAAGAAGTTTAATGTCACTGACGTGCGCGCCGCCGGACGGGGCGCAGTTCACGCGCACCTGTCATAATAATAATAACGTTCTTATCGGTTTAGTGAACAAAATAAATGCAGCAAACAACGGTATTTAATGGAACAATTAGTTTTGTGAGCAAGTGTTTTATTTTTTTAAATCATATTTATAAAAAAATAATAATAATTCACTCCCTCCTTTTTTCAATTCAGGGTGCAAACAATTTTTTTGGGGGTGCAATGCATGCTTATGCACCCCCGTAGAACCGGGCCTGGTGGTTCCACTTCATCAGATTCTGATCCAGTGTTGACCAAATGTCTTTGACTCCTGCCTCACTTAGAGTTTTTAAGTTTTTTTTTTTTCATATCACATTTAGCCCAAAATTGAAATTTCAAATACCATTGGTCATTTATTTGCAGCCACAGGTTATCCTCCATTACCAACTTGGCTCACTTTCAAGGAAACCGTAACTAAATGATTGCCATGACCAATGATTCACTAGCTATACCGGAATGCCATTTGTCGCACTGGAATTCACCCCCCCCCCCCCCCCATTATCCTTAAACACTGCCACAGATAGGCCTACTATACACACATTTGACCAGTCTGGAAAGGGCTCCTTGCTGGGTGAGCATTGCATTTCATCCTGACTGCCAACAATGGGTCCATTGTCCATGCAGGCACTCTTATCTCTGGCATGGTTTAAACAACTCTGCATCCAAAGCACATCTAAGCCCCAGTCCTACCTGTGAGTGTACTTTTACCCCAAAATCTATTGTAGATGCTAGGTGTAGCCTAGTTTAACATTAGTAAAACTTGACACGCTACGTAGGCCTACGTGTAGTTGCACCATTACACCTGAAAGCCCTGCAAGTTTTTTTTTTTTTTTTTTTTTACCCAAGGGACAGAATGAGGGGGGTTGGGGGACATGGAGGTATGCAGGCGGTCTGAAAGGTGAAGGACACTCCATGGCACTTATCAGTGATGTGGGGTGAAGTGTCATCACCGAGGTGTACCACCAGCCTAGAGCTGCATTCCATCAAACGTGTCAAATTCACCTTTGAGTTCGTCACTGGCTTATTTTGCAATGTAGGCCTATCTCGTTTTAAAGGACAATACCGATCTGAAACGATTCTGTCCAAGACATCGGTTACCAATCAATCAAACGAATCACTTCGTTTTGCTCGGTCTGCGTAAGAGCGTTTCGCGTGAGTGCGCCTGTCATGAGGATAATACTAGCAGTGGCACTTTAGGTTTTTGTTTGTTGGGACATTTCGTAGGCCTACGTACTTTGTAAAAGATGGCAACTTCATTTTCCACCCAATCCGTTCTGACGCGACGTGCGTTGATTCCCAAATTGCTATCTTGCTGTTTACACTCGTGGTGGGCGCGCACACGCGAAAAACTCTAGGCAGAATATAATTTGCCAAGTAGTGTCAAATGGTATTTGAAACGGATGTTTAAGTGAAGGCAGGAGAGACGGTTATGATTATTTGGTCACAGCCCGTGTTTGTCCTTTAACAGCCAATAATCCGTAAGGGGGCCCCAAAGAGTTCAGGAGTATTTATTCGATTTTATTGGGTTTGTGTTTGCATCTGTTTCAAGCCAGAATGCCTACCTTGTTTCCTTTGCTACCCTTGCTAAATCAAACTGAAAAAGAATCCAACCTTCCGGGTTTCTCTCAAACAACCGTCAATTTTCGTCAAGTCTTGAGTAATTTGAGAGCAGCAGGGGAAAAGAGAACTAAATCCAAATTCAAAGTACATTTTACACAACAACAACAAATATAGTTCCCCGTGCTCTCCCCCACCCCAAGACCTTTTGAATAGTTACGTATCAAACTTTGCATTTGTTGATTTGTAATGTTAATTTATAATGCATGAAATACTATGGCTCTCAAATCGGGGGTTGAGGACACTGCTCAAATTTCCCTGCATTTGCGTGTGTGTGTGTGTGTGTGTGTGTGTGTGTGTGTGTGTGTGTGTGTGTGTGTGTGTGTGTGTGTGTGTGTGTGTGTGTGTGTGTGTGTGTGTGAGAAGAGAAAGGGAGAGAGAGGTCTCATTTCAAAGCAGCCCACCAAGATGATCCCACGGTGGCCGCTGGCCACCCGCGCCAAACTGAAGACCACTTCAGTACTGCACCAGGCACCCACCTTGTCCTCTGGAGCCAACCTACATCTGAGTGGCTCAATAACAGAGAAGCAGCCCACCAAGCTACCAGTAAGCATGACCTCAATGTGGTCTCTTTCACGATTATCAGTGTATGCTGTAAATTATACAATAGTTCCTGTCAAGTAATTGGATTTGACAAGATGAATTGAGGTCCAAAACACTCTTGTGTATTGTATTACATTATTCCAGGGATGATGAATGGCTATTGTACTGCTCTCCCTGCACGTTCGGTACTTCTTCTTGTACGTCATTGCAGTTGTAGCGGTAAGCCAAACTCACTACGCTCGAGCCAGGATTGGAGCGTCTTGCTCCCTTTATTTCCTTTCGTATACGGTGGAATATCAAGAGTGAAACTGTAAATATAAACAACAGAAAACCTTAGTTTCTTATACAGTATGTCGCTAATAAACAGCATTTAATTATATATATACAGTATTGAACTTACAACCTTGCTTTCATGAGCTTGAGAAAGTAAGAGAAGATTCACCGAGTGACCAACCGTCTTTCTTACTGCTGGTTGCCATGGTAACAAGTATAAACAAAGAACACGTAGCCTACTATCACACTTCAAAATAAAAATCTAGTTCTCATCATGTAAATATTACTGTGTGTGTGTGTGTGTGTGTGTGTGTGTGTGTGTGTGTGTGTGTGTGTGTGTGTGTGTGTGTGTGTGTGTGTGTGTGTGTGTGTGTTTTCTTTACCATAAGTTTAATCTATTAACATTCATTAAATCATTTCAATTGCATTTAAGTTTTGAACATAGAATTCTGAGGGCAGAACAGCTATTGATTACAAAACAATGGCATATACTAATGACACAATAGGACAATTGCTGTAACTTCCTCTAATGAAACTAACCTGGCTAATGGCCATTATGAAGGTACTTTTGCTATGCAGCAGTGTCTAGTGCATTTCTAATGCCCAAAGAGGGGAAAGTTGCAAAAAAAGGAACCATAAAAGACCTCCTTTTAGAAAAGGGTCACCTTTTATGGAGGGCCTAATTGAGGTCAAACAAAAAAGAGTGCCGCCATTTTTGTCATCCCCATGGCAGTACTTCCTTAAACATCTAATTTGTTCCTTTCTGCTGCCTTACCATTGGAAAGATGATCAGGTTCACATTTTCCTTCTCTTTGCGACCACACCGGTTGATAGTAGTTCTGTATTTTAGGTCCTGTAACTTCTCTAAATAGTCATTGGCCCAGAGACCCCCTGTAGCCACTATGCTGTCTGCAGCACAGACAACATAGTGGCAGGCAAAAACAATTAAACCAATATAAAATGTACATAATCCTTAAACTCTGGTGCCCAAGAGTTTGGCACTAGCTGTAAATGTTTACGAGTAAAATCTGAATTTTAAATTGTGTTAACTAACAGGAGTACATTAAGTCCCACCAGCACAGTTTAGCACAACAGAATAGCCCAACCATAGGATTTCCGGATTTAAAAGTGTTGTCTACCATTCAACATTCTCTGGGATTCCCTACCGTTTCTTGCCAATCCAGCTTCTGAAAAGTAAACCGTTACAAAGGCTCTGCATCACACAGTAAACATACAGACACGTAACACAGTAATCATAGACATGAATACTGTAATCATACAGACACATGATACCTTTCCCTGTGACACAGCAGTGCACTCGCTCCAGAGCAACTCACTCATTGGCATGCAGCCAATCTCAGCCCCACCTGCATAAGCTGATCCATACAGCGGATGGATCAGCACACATATCCTCAGCCTTCTATCAGCCCACCACACACACACACACACAAACACACACATATATGCATGCACACACACATATGCATGCACACACACACACACACACACACACACACACACACACACACACACATACACACACACACACGCAGACGTGCGTATGCACACACATACACAGGCCTACATGTACACACGCACGCACACACACACACACACACACGCACACACGCACACACACACACACACACTACTGCAGCAGGGGGTTGTCTCAAGTGTTGCTTTCCATGCAGTGCATGGATCATGTCTGCAGCCACCCAGCTCTTTCCCAGTGCCCTGTTGCATTTTACAGCCCACTGCGGAGTGTCCTGCCTGGCCTGCGGTGAGAGCGATGTGGAGGACGGAGGACTGTTCATACATTTAGAATTGTACAACTTGTGTTTCACCATAGCACACTCAACACACGGAACACATTTTAGGGCCGCCCCGAAAATGAGAAGGTGACGACCGGGTACACGCCTTGTTCTCAGAGTGAGGCTATGATGGCCGTTTGATGTAAAAATAAATCAAATGTCGGACAGATTTAATAGCTTGTTTACCCAAGGGCATTTTCTAGTTTTAGACAATGATGGTCTCTAAGGCCAGATGTAAATATGTTTTACATGTGTCAAAAATCTATATGAATGAGGGAAAAAATTTAAAAAACAAGGGAGCGGGTGCTGTCGTATAAAGACTGCCCCTTCTCTTAGCAAGGCTCCTAACACCTAACAAGAAAAACAATGCAAAATTAGATGTTTTGCAATGTAAAACTTGAAGACGTAGACATTCAAATCCTTGTGAAGCCTTCACAAACCTTTCCTCCTTTGGCTGAGCTGTGTAGGCCTTCAACCAAGCAGTTTTGTCATAACAACATTGCAGGAGACAAATGCAAAACTAAACATGTGTGATCTTTGAAGTTTCCATTGGAAAATGTGAATGTTGAATACACATGATTGACTGTGGTTATATCACAGTTCTTTTTTTCTCATGGTAATTTTCTTTGTAACTGTGATTACATCATCGTTTTATCAGTGATTGCAAACAAATGTACACGTCTCATGTATTTTATTCGCTTGTAATGGTCCTTTTTAGGGATGCACGATAACTTTTTTTTTTAACCGATACCGCTAACGATAACTTTCAGCTCCTAAAGGCCTTTCTCTCTTTCTTTCACTGTTACCCCCGAGAGAACATCGACGTCTCCCCTGTGCTCTCGACTACTGTCTGGGAGCTGACAGCAGGAAAGGTATAACATATTAATAAAAATAAACACTTTCTATATACACGTGCAGCTGTAAACTCATGTATTGTAATTGATTGTATGATGTGTACTTTTAGGGTTACGATAAGACCTTTCATTTAGCTTTAGTGGGAGCGGGGCACTGAAATTATATAGGCTATGTTATCGGGGCTATTCATCATGATATCGGACTTATCGGAATGACGTAATAAGTTCTGTTAATTATCGTGCACCCCTAGTCCTTTTAAGGTCTCTTAAGACTGATAGTGGCAAATATAAGATTTGGTAAAGGATATAGATCAATTCAGTCAGAAAACACACAAAGAAAGCAGCATTTGTGACAACCCCCTGCTGCAGTACGAGACATTAGTTTCTCAGCATCTAGTTTCTCAGTGTGTGTGTGTGTGTGTGTGTGTGTGTGTGTGTTTGTGCATGCATATGTGTGTGTGGTAGGCTGATAGAAGGCAGAGGCTATGTGTGAAGTAGGGTCCTCGCTTTGCTGTGATCTCATTAGCAACATACCCCCTAACCCTGGTGTGTGTGTGTGTGTGTGTGTTTGGGGGGGGGGGGGTATTGGAAGTGGAACAGGAGGGTGCAGTGCTAATCCACATGTCCAGAGGGGAGAATGTCAAGGGCACCCAGAGCATGGGTTCGTTCTCTGTGTGTGTTCTGCGTATAGAGGGTTGGACGGCTCTATTAGTAGTCAGCAGTGTTATCAATGCTGAACGTGAATCTTTACCCAGTAGCCTCGGATTTCGAGGACAGCTGTAGTAGTAACCATATACCTGAAATGTGGTTCAAGGTTGTTAAGGAACTGTAAAGCTTACTACTGAAAGAAGATGTGGGTTGGAAAGGATCAGGTAAATGAAGCTTGACTCGTCATTATTGAGGTCAAGTTGCTTTTAAATATGCTTAACACTTTCTCATCCAAACACACACATTTTAATCATTGATTAAACAGTTTACTTCGGGCTTCATGGACTATAGGCAGCAGAATGTAATGTCTTTAGTGTGGCTCTCCTGAGAAAAGATGCATGGATCCTCTCCTGGATACTGGCTACTACATGTGAATACATGTGAACTAACTACATGTGAATACATGTGAACTAACTACATGTGAATACATGTGAACTAACTACATGTGAATACATTTAAAAGCTTTTAACAAACCGTGGGTGATATTTTTTAGCTGAATCCATTTTATGGAATAGTTTCAATTTGAAAATCTAACGAAAAGAAAGGTTAAAGAGAATAAAGGCAGTGTATGTAGATATTCTCATTGTAAAGTCCCATTAATGTGTTATTTAAATAAGTTTATTGAATGAAACGTTTAAACTCATACTTATTAAAACCTCAATCTTAACTACCACATAAAAAAACAAGTCTAGAAAAAATAGTTTATTTAAGACAAGTGGTGCCTTAAGATCGACCATGGAACAGTTCAGTGGAAAAGATATTATTTAACACATTCCATTCACCTAATCATTTTGAAGGACTTTCCCAGTTAACCTTTTTTATTTTTAAATAGCATACCCTCAACAGGAACACATTCATTATCTGCTAAATACTTTGCAGTTATTTTTCACACTGATGTCTGCTCCATCTGCTCAATGTCACTTTTTCTTTTGTTGGGGACCTCATAGTTGGAGATTGAGGGAAACCCCACTCTTTGCTCGATCCAGTGGGCCAAACTCAGCAACATTCCATCTTGGAAGGCGGGACCTATGAGCTGTAAGCCAATGGGAAGACCCCTGCTTGATAAAGCTGTTGGCACAGAAACAGCAGGTAGACCTTTTGGGGGGGGGGGGGGGAATAAGAGGGAAACGTAGAAAAAAAGATTCAGGGAAGGAAACTTAACTTCAAGGTTAAATACTAACTTGGTTTCCACAGAAATAGCTATAGACAAGTAGCTGAAAAGTAACCACAAACATACCAACACTGTTCTCCCCTCCTCCGACTCCATACGACACAGTTCACACTTTTGAATGTTTGTTTAGTGCACTCACGGTTCAGCCTTTACTCTTCTACATTTACATTTACATTTAGCAGACGCTTTTATCCAAAGCGACTAACAATAAGTACATTTGTCATAAGAAGCCAAACAATATATCGCTGTCGGTACAGTAAAGATGTTCATAGAACTAAGTGCAAGTACAATCGCCAGGCCAACCCATTCCCCGTATACAGCAGTGATAGCTAGCTACTGCTGATGCTACACAATTAAGTACTATGAATAAATACAACGTACATTAAGTCTGTACATTAAGTGCCAGGACGTACAACATACAATAGTGGGCAGGCGGGGGGACTTAATGGCTATGCAGAGTCAGAGTCTTTTGCAGAAGCTGGTGAGCGACTCTGCGATCCTGACATCGGCAGGGAGCTCGTTCCACCACTGTGGTCCCAAAACAGAGAAGAGTTGTGACTTCTTTTTACTCTCATGAAGTTAACACTACTAAGTGAGGGCTATGAATAGAATGGGTGACCTTCATTGTAGCTAATGACTAACGGGTCAATTTAAATAGAAATGAAACTGTGTTAGGATGGTTTAGGATGAAAGTGCATAATCTTGCACACTTTACATTATTCACTTTACATTATAGTGTGCATGCATACATGACGGGCATGCGGGGTCCGGCCTGTACCTGCTAGGTTGGCGGGCTGCGTGAAGATGTCCTCCTGGGTGCTGCGCGTGCGGTTGTCCTCCTGGATGAAGTGGGAGTAGCTCAGGGCGTCGCTCAGCGTGGTGGGCGTCAGGAGCACATCCACGCCCGCGCTGAACACTCGCCCAAAGTCCTCGGCGATGAGACGACGCACCTGCCGCGCCTTCAGGAAGTAGCGCTCGTAGTTCCTGAGGAGGTTTATTTGTTAGGTTAGTTCATGTCGGACCGCTTATGATTTGTTTGGGGTTTTTTTTGTTGATACTTTTGTTTTGCTTGTCATAAAATTGTCACATCTATGTCCGAGAAAGTGGACATAACCACAAACAATGCTGACTATTTTGGGCCGTCCACCAAGTCAGAACTCTTTGACACTTAATGGGGACATATTATACCACTGGGGTGAGTGTGATTAGCCATTACAAGCCGTTTTGAAAATGTGCCGCTTCTGACATCACAGGTGGGCACCTAGATGAGCTAATCACACCACACCTGCTGGTATAATATGTCCCCTTTAAACCCTCTACTTTGTCACTTGACGGGGTTAAATAGGGTAGAAACCAGGCGCACTGTTGGAGCAGGAAGAAGTTTCCAGACAGGATCCTCCCCCGCACCACGGCGTTGAAGCCCTCGTGGCGGCTGGCAGCGTACATGGCGTCCGTAGAGCTGTCCTCAGTGCTACGGTGGCCTTACGGGGACACAAGAGAGGATGACATGATTGTCATGTTACCTTCTTCGTTTAGAAGTCTAAACAAGAAGGACAGACAGGTCAGTCTACTGCAGGGGTGTCAAACTCAAATATACAGTGGGCCAAAATTGAAGTCTTGGACAAAGTCGCGGGCCAATTGCATTGCATTAATTGGGGGCATGACATTGTAACAGGGTCCGCGGGAATTGTTGACGGGGGGGGGGGTGATACGGGGGGGGGGTACGGGATTGCGGGCTGCCGGAGTAGACGTGCCAGGGTTACTGCGCCAAGACGCAAGTCAACGCGTTAACGCTGAAATGCCATATGCCGGCGGGCCAGTTCTGATAGACATTAGATATTATCTGGCGGGCCGGATTAAATTACACTACGGGCCGGATTAGGCCCGCGGGCCGTACGTTTGACACCCCTGGTCTACTGGTTAGGGTGTTTGACCCTGTGCATTAAGGTTCCAAGTTCAAATCCTAATGCCTGCAGCTCACCTGTAGTGACTCTTGAGTAGGATGGCTAACTCCCACCTGCTCATTAATGTGTATCTTACTAAATTAACTGGAGGAAAGAGTCTCCTTAATGAGTAAACAGGCATGGCTTGGTTAGAAACATTACACTCCTTATAATTGTACTGTAAATGTTTTAAACATTAAAATAGTTTAGGTTGTACTTCAACTATTGTATGCTCATATCTTTTCTACTCTGACTGATGTTAGATAGAAATAGAGGCTCACTTCACAAGACGACCTCATCCTGTTGTATAGGTAAGCTACCGTATCAAAGCAAGAAAAAAAAATAAAACATCTGTTCTTGTACCATACTCGAGGCCGTCGAAGCGTGCCATGTTGGACGCCACCTCGGCGCAGCACAGCACGTGGTAGCAGACGATGGAGTGCTGGGTGTGGGGGAGGGAGACCTCTCTCACCCGGGCCCCAGCTCCCTCCAGCAGGTCGGCGAGGCGGCTCCACTGGGCCAGGGTCTCCTGTGACAGACCCGGAGCGTGGTACTCCTGGGAAGCACCAGAGAGAGGTATGGTTGAGGGTCCTAACCCACGGTTCTGTATTCATGTGGATATTCTCTTTATTTATGATTATTCAATTGAAAAACATTTTAATTATATGAAAATAATTGTAAAAGATTTGCTTTTACACTAATTCTAAACTCATATCGCAGAGGCAATATTGACAACACAAGGGCAGGTCCTGTTCTAGAATGAGAACATCCTGGCACGAACATAACCTCAATAAATAAGGTGACGCAGTATATGAGAGACAACCTCAACACCCTTTTCCACACACGTGTGATATTTAGAAGCAGGAAATTCGCTTTTTTTCTTAAAGTGGGTCAGATTTAGAAGAAGGTAACCTTGGGGATGCCCACACAGAGGTTGCGGACGTCGATGTCTTCAGTAAACCCTGTGTGTGACGTGGGGCTCTGCACCGTCGTCGAGTCCTTAAGGTCACGGCCCTGGAGGACATCTGGGACACAACCACACCAGCCAACGTAGTAATCACACCTAGATCTGTCTTTCGATGAGACCAAGTGGGTCGTTTGCATAAAACATTGACAGAAATGTTCAAACCAGACTGGCGAAAAATCCCCTTTTCATAGCATCGTAGTTTAATGATTGTAAACGTAATTGGACTTAATGATTTTCCTTATCACAGTCGGTAACTGAACGGGAAACAAGGCATACTGATAATGGTTACCAGTACCTCTGTTTTTGGTTTCTGGCGCCGTCTCCCTCCAGAACTGCTGCAACATAGTAGGACTGACGGATCTAATGTTAAGACACAGCAAGAAGTACTACAAAACAAAAAATAAACAAGGGTAAGCCTCCTACCAAGAACGATGGCTGCGTCGCTGGTGCTCCGGGTCACGATGCCCGGGACGTCCATGGAGTTGACCAGGGGGATGAGACCGTGGCGGGACAGCAGGCCGTAGGTGGGCTTGAGGGCCACGGCTCCACACAGCGCCCCTGGGTTACGGGTGGAGCCGCCAGTATCTGAGCCCAGAGCTCTGCCGGAAGACATCCAAAGCAGGCATGTATTAAGGTTCCGATATCGTGTAGATGAATTAATAGCTCACAACAAAAGTACTGAAGTTCCGCACACTAATGATACCTTGGAAGAGACAGACAGTGAAAAATAAACGACTGGCTCATATTGGAAGTACAATGCATTTCTAGGCTTTATTTATAAGAAATGCACTTTACAAAGAATGAGGGCAATTCCCCTTCATTATTTTCATAATTTTATGAAAACATTCAAAAACAGCCAAACTGGGAGTGAGTCTTACAGGAAGCTGGTTAGTGAGGTCACAGCTGCACCACTTCCTCCTGAGCTTCCTCCTGTGATCACCCAATCAGAGTCCTCCTCGGCTCCACCTGCCTGCTCTCTGTAGGGAGCAGCATAGCTCCAGGGGTTCCTGACTGGGCCGAACACCCCGTCTGTACTGCCTGATCTGGAGAGAATGGGCGACACGTTGGTCCAAATGCAATTCACAACACAAAGCAGACATCCTAGACTAGTTGCTGCAGCAGCTATATTAATAAATGTAAAAGCAACTTTAAGTTAATAGAATGCAACAAGTTGCGGTGTATAACTTTAGCCTTACCCCATTGCAAACTCATCCATATTTGTCTTCCCCACGAGAACAGCTCCCTGATCAAGAAGTTTCTGGACCATTGTAGCATTATATGGCGGGAGGTAGTCTATGGTACAAGTAAGGCAACAAATGAATCCTCAATTAAGCATTTTGTTCACTTTTGAGCAAGGATATTTGAGTGTTTTCGATATATAGCCTAAACATTAGCATGACACCTTTGAGCATCCTTGAAGCGCATGTGGTCCTGATATTCTCTGTGCAGAAGTTGTCCTTGACAGCAAACGGTATTCCATCTAGAATACCTTTGGGAGAACCTGAAAAAAAGACACCATATGAATAGTCACCAGATGAATAGTTAGTCAGGTCTACAGTCAACACCGTCGTACACACCTTGAAGCAGTCGACTCTCTGCTTCCTCTGCCTGTTTTAGTGCCAGCTCCTCCGTCACGGTGATGTATGCA
The DNA here is from genome assembly GCF_964030765.1 of Micromesistius poutassou. Classification (NCBI taxonomy): domain Eukaryota; kingdom Metazoa; phylum Chordata; class Actinopteri; order Gadiformes; family Gadidae; genus Micromesistius; species Micromesistius poutassou. The sequence continues at coordinate 6,005,747 of NC_140287.1, forward strand.
TTCAGACGCTGAGTTTTCTTAATGCGGTTCAGACATTTTCGACACAGCTCTATTGGGGAGATCTTCCCCTCCCTTAGAGCCAAGGACACCTGATAATAACGTGACATCAACATACATTGTTTTCATTCTGTTTAACGGTAGACTTAATTTATTTTATTACCATTTTATTTGAGAAAAGGTTGGCATCGGACTACAGCTTAATGAAAGTGACTCCCTTTTGTGAGGCTTAAACTTGCAGTAGTTGTTAGGTAGTGGTTGTCATTCAATGCAGGTGATAGGCTCCCCCACCCATTAGGTAACTACATGATTATATCAATGTATTGAGCCAAACTAAACACGTTCAAGTGATATATTATGACATGCAGTAAGGGCACTAACCTCTTTTATGGTGAGACTGAGCATGTTGCCACAATGTCTCAAAACCCAGCGATTTCCAGGCAACCTTTCGGAAAATGTGAAGATCAGATGGAGGGCGCCATGTTTGTTTCTGTTTGTAAACCCTGCTCTGTGATTGGGTAGCGGTTGAAGAATCGGAGTTCTGATTGGTTTGTGACTTTATGTCAGCTGAACTCAGGAAGCGGCACTTTCTCTGGAGTCATTTACTCTTTTTCGGAATAATGTTACTGGAATGCCAGGTCGTACGTCACGATGAATAGACATGTTTGTATTGCATACATGCAGATTCGTTTTTAATACATATTCGCATTGACCTCAGATGTAGCTAGTGTAAGGCGCCTTCTTCTGTAACATTGGGGTCGCTACCGTGCAGCGCACAACTCTCTGTTAACTCTTAAACAATATACAATACGTAACATTTTAAGGAGTGTCACGATGAATTCTGCAAAACAGATAATGTGCAATAGATGGTTTCATCTGGGTAAACAATATAATGCGATGTCATTGGTGTTTAGACATGGATGTCAGAAAAGACTTTTCAGTACTACCCGCAGCCGAACGACAGTCATGCCTGCCTGGGTGATTGACACTTACGGCGGTAATGATGTCCTGCGGTTCACACGAAACGCAAGCTTCCCTATTCTGAACTACCCCAATGAGGTCATCGTACAAGTGCACGCAGCAGGACTCAATCCGATCGACGTTAGTATGAGAGGTGAGTCAAAGCCTCTGATGGATGGATGGTAAAATAGGGTCGAGGGAAGAGTTGTTTATGACATTGCTCATGAACAGTTGATGACGCTCCTCTGATGCCCTTCATTAACAGTAGTTTATGCACGTGGTGAATTCCCATTTTTCATCTGAACTCACATTCAGAACAGCTTTCCTGCACCATAAAGAACGACTGACAGCCAGACAAAGTTTCAATGTTGAGGTTGCCTAAGTTTGAGCTGATGAATGCACAGAAGGTGGTTGCATGCATACTACTAAAGACAAGTAACTGAAAACATACTACTAGTAAGTCCTACTACTCAGTGTCTCATATCATCCTAGAATCACACAGTGCATAACCTAAAATGTTCTCCTTAATGCGATCTGAATGAAGTCGTGAAAAAAATAAGAACCATCAATACTGAAATGTTTTTTTTTATTGGCAGGTGGTTATGGAGCCTCCAGTCTCTCCATGAAGAGAGACCCCCTTAACCTGAACCAGAAGGGCAGTGAGTTCCCCCTCGTCCTGGGCAGGGACGTGTCCGGCGTGGTCATGGAGTGTGGGCTGGATGTGAAGTACTTCAAAGAGGGGGACGAGGTGAGGAGGGGGGGTCCTAGTGTGAGGAGACGTGTGCAAGACGAGTAGAAGAGGTCATTTTCAAAATAGGGATGTTGTTTCAGATGGACTGCTCTGTATTTTAACCATAATCTTAACATGTAGAGATATAAACTAAGCCAAACAGTATTAGTGGTAGGGGCCTCCTCATCACTCAATCTGTTTGTTTACACTTCATGAGAAATGTGTGTTATAATTATTGATTATTATTTAAGGGGAGTTTGAGAGTTTTAAAGACCGAGAGGGAAAACGTTCCCTCCCTCTCTGTTTTCTCACTCCCTATGCGTATTTCACTCACAGCTGGCAGATGGCTAGGCCATTTCTTACAAGTTAAACTAAAATGCTAGCTCTTTAATCTTGCGTACTGCACCTTTTTAATCGATTATCATTAATCTATCTTATTAAAATCGTGCTTATCAATTTCCACTACCAAAGTGCATATTAAGAAACTATATACAGTACCACTGAGACTATAACCATTAATGATAAATTGTCACACAGTCCTACTATTTGGGTTTAGGTTCTTGTTAACAAGTCCCTCCATTTCATGCTAGTCATTAAGTCGTATGCCATTGAAAAACGATACTATTATGTACAACACTTGTTTTTTATAGGTTAGGACATTTTCAAAGGTTAGGAATTTCCAGTAGAGTTTGCATCTACGGGTCCTTAAATTTTGCATTTATGACAGCATCCATTCAATGGTTAAATGGTCAACGTTGTTGGTGTACCCAAGTATGGTAATGTAACCCTAATCCAATGTTGATGAAGTCAAATTGGCTTTTGTTTCCTATTTATTCTCCATTTAATTATTGTTTAGAGATTGCGTACCTTTGCATACCAGGTACACTGTACCTTTTGCGATACACAGGAATGAGTACAGTGTTGTGTCTCCCGCAGGTGTGGGCTGCCATCCCACCATGGAAACAGGGCAGCTTAGCTGAATTTGTGGTGCTGAGTGCTAATGAGGTATTGTTTGACTCTTAAACCTTCTGAATCCATATCATTGACTCAAAAGTCGTAGCCTTAAACACCTTTTTTATTAAGAAGCATATATATATATTTTTTGTTTATCTCCAGCCATTACAAACAGACATCTGTGTCCTTATTTTGTGGCCTGCCTCAACTCTGTGACCCTTTTTATATGCATTTTCAACCATTAAAATACAAGAAGAACAGCCTCATATTGGGTTAACGTTGTCTCACAGGTATCCCTTAAGCCCAAGTCACTGAGTCATTCTGCCGCCGCGGCACTGCCTTATGTGGCCGCGACGGCCTGGTCGGCGCTGGTCAACACATGCGGACTCACGCTGGAGAACTGTGCTGGAAAACGGTAGGAGGACATAACGACGATAACACAGACACAGACACAGACACACACAGACTTGCGTGTCGTTGATCCCAGGGAATCGTTATCCCTCTTCCATCAAGTAGGCCGAGGGGAGGCTGGTCTTTCAAGGTCGATAGGGAGAGAGAGTCGTGAACAGAACAGTTGTGGGAATGGGCCAGAGACACTAGTATCACCCTTTGAGGTCGTACATCGGTCACTGATCCACAGTTAGATTATAAACCATTCTCAAAAGGATGAATGAGTTCCTCGCCCCTTAATAGGAAGTACACCGCTCATATACATAGTCATTATTGAAGTAGAATAGGTTTTAATTATTTGTTTTATTAAAAGTCTTCATTTCCCCTTTTTGGTTTTGTTGGACACACACAGGATTCTGATTCTTGGAGGGTCTGGAGGCGTGGGAACATTCGCCATACAGGTAATGCTGAGAATCGCTGCAAGCCAGCCGCAACCATCAAGCACAATCTCAAATGTTCAATTGGTGGCCGCCATTAGTCCCCCATACGGGTTTGTTTATGAACTGTATCGTGAATACGAACAACGAAGGGACTCTATGAAGGAAGCGTCGACACTGGACACTTTTTCTGTGTAATTGCCAGATGCTGAAAGCGTGGGGTGGCCACGTGACGGTGACGTGCTCCCAGGACGCAGAGCGGTTGGTGAGGGGCCTAGGGGCCGACCATGTGGTCGACTACAGTGCCCGTCCCGTGGAGCTCGCTCTCGGGACACTGGAGAAGTGAGCCATGCACACAGACACAGACACACGCACACAGAGACAGACACACACGCACGCATTCACGAAATGAGTCAGAGTGAGAGGAAGTGTGTCAAAGGAAGTCCCCCTTCTGCGGTTACGCAGTAGGAATTGCATGTTTAGTTTTTGGTGTATTTTGGAGTATGGTGTCGTTTTGTATCCAAACCAAAGATGCATGCATGCTATCACGTATATATTGTCGTAGTAGTATACCAATTCTCTCTCGGTCTCTGTCTCTGTCTCTCTCTCCCACCTTGTGTCTGTCCTAACCATTCCCTTTTGCTTTTTTAATAACTAATGATCTCTCTCTCTCTCTCTCTCTCTCTCTCTCTCTCTCTCTCTCTCTCTCTCTCTCTCTCTGTGTGTCTGTCTCTCTGTGTGTCTGTCTCTCTGTGTCTGTCTGTGTGTGTGTGTCTCTCTCTCTCTCTCTCTCTCTCTCTTTGTCTCTCTCTCTCTGTGTCTCGCTCTCTCTCTCTCTCTCTCTCTCTCTCTCTCTCTCTCTCTCTCTCTCTCTCCTAGTGTCTATCCTAACCATACCCTTTGCTTGCCCGCCCGCTCCGTCTCCCCAGGTTCGACGTGATCCTGGACAACGTGGGCGGGGACACGGAGAGCTGGGCCCTGGGTCTGCTGAAGCCCTGGTCCGGGGCCAAGTACGTGACTCTGGTCACCCCCTTCCTCCAGAACACCGACCTGCTGGGCATCGCCGACGGCATGATGCAGACGGGCATCACCGTGGCCTCCAAGGCCCTCAAGGTAATCCCGCCACCTGCAGAGAGGGATCAGTGGTCGGCCCAGTGGGCCAGTCTGCCGGTTGGGTAGGTAGTGGGTCAGACGGTCGCTCTACCGCAGGGCATGCCAACGATGTAATTAGATTAGTGATCAATTACAACCGAAACTCCCACAAAAAACATGGCCACATGCATATGGCCGCAGAATTGACTCAAAGATGCTGACATCCGCGTTTCAACGCCTGACGTGCTCATTTGAGGTTTTCTTGTTGTTGAGGTTGGTTTCACTGTCCGCAAAAAAAATACAGTTTTTTCTTTGAAAAGTGCTGCAATTGTATATTTATGGACAAGCGTGTGGGGAAGAAATAATATACAATAATGTGAACGGTTAAAATAGCAAACATAAGTTGTAGGTCAATATTACAAATTAGCTAAGCACAATTCCTATTCCTTTTAATGTGATGATGAATGGCACATCATGTGCTGATTCAACGTGGAAAATTCTATATTACGCTTTTTTCAGCATTAAAATGTATTTGATAACATTTCTAGTGAGAAATTTCCTTTCATTGTCATAAACTTTGTTCAGTGATTGTATATGATGTTTAGTTAAACTGCTGCTGAAAACAATATTCCAAACAACCCCTGAAATGATGGATTCTTGGTTACTGTAACAGGAGCGTGACACTGTGATCAGGGACATGTTCTATGCAAAGTTTAATTTACATGAACCTCGATGAGGATTTGAATCTAATCCTGAAGCTAATCTAACGATAAATGATTAAGCAGGCTTTTATTCCAAACCATAGCGCACTCATTGCCATGGCAATGATCAAAGGTTTTTGGCGTAGAACAGCGCCTCCCTGAGTGCCGCCGAGGCAACGACCCCCTAATGTGTGAGAGGTTACTCTTCACACTCAGTGTGTAGTAACTCGTTCTTTTGTTGAGTGCAATGATCGTGTTAAGCTGCATATTTATATGAATAAGGAATCGAGAACCAGATGACTAGTTGGTGTAGTAGTGTGTGTGTGTGTGTGTTCCCCTAGTGTGTGTCTGTCCAAGGCAGACAAGTTACCGCAATGACAATTATCAACTTGGTGTTTCTAGCCCAACCGGAAGAGATGTAATTCCTCCCTGAGAGGTCATATGAAGATGTAAAAAGACGAGCCTAGAATGAATTGTGAATAAGATAGATCTGGTCTCTTTTATACAGTATGAATCAGGGCATTAAAGTCTGCTAAAATATTAATTTGGGTGCTCTAGCCCTACAGAATAGGCTCACAAAGCATGATCAAATGCTCCATTGAAACCCATTGGAAACATAAGTCAGAGACAAGAGATAGAAACTTTGCCATTAGACCCTTCCCCCAGGGGGCATCTTGAGATCGCTCTGTGAAAGTCTTGAGCTGCTTAGCCAAAAGGCGGACCCTAATCCTAAACCACGGACCCTCCCCTGCCCCCGGGGCCTGAGAGGGACACGGTTCGGTGTGGGGGTCCCAGTCCTAGAATAAGGTTCAGTGGTCTCAGGGCAGTAGGACCTTCCTATCTCCAAAGCTGCCCTTTACACCACATTCCAAAACGTTGTATAATAACAATTTTCTGGCGAGACCTGAGAGATTATTTGTAATAACAAAGTTAGCTTCATATTGAGTCAATGAACAAAGATTATGCCAATAAAATGCACATTTCTAGCTAGAACTTATCAAAATCCATTTTAATGCAGAATGCTCTATATCAAAATATTGCATTTTCCACTGAAAAATAAAATAAATGTCAGCCATCTTGTTGTTTTTGGGGACAGGAACTTGAGTGCGCAGGCCTATAGAAAAGAATAGGCCAAGAAATGTTATGGTGACGTTTCCCGCTGTGGACCAATCCTCTGTTTTGGCGGGAGACTGGGTTGCATTGCATGCAGCAATGTAGTGCAGCCTTGCAGTCAACACCAACCACAGTGGAGCAAGAGAACAAGATGTTAACAGTTTCAACCCTCTCATAGGGAAATTATACTCTTTTTATCTGGGAAATCCCCCAAACTACAATTGTATGGGCTATCACTGAAATGGCTTGTTCTAATGTACTATGTTTCATACTATGTAGAAATAAGTACACAGGATGTACAAAAACACACAATGGCCCATAAATCATCTAGGAATTTTGTGAAGCTCATGAGTAATAAAAAAACGATATTTTTCCAATTCCATCTTGATGTACTTTATGATGACACACACACACACATGGTATCAATGTTATACTGTGGAAAGAGGAACAAAATTTGTTTACACTTGGTTGCAATGACTCATATACTTGAATAGGTGTGTGTGTGTGTGTGTGTGTGTGTGTGTGTGTGTGTGTGTGTGTGTGTGTGTGTGTGTGTGTGTGTGTGTGTGTGTGTGTGTGTGTGTGTGTGTGTGTGTGTGTGTGTGTGTGTGTGGTGTACACCTTTTGAAATGTCCCCTGCGTTTCCTGTTATGGGCTAGAGTTCAGCACAGAGCTTCAACGCGCCTCTCATAGCTGATCTCAGGAGACGCCCTTAGCACTCTGCGTATATTATATATATTATATCATTGTTCTTTACTTAATCCTGAACTTTGGCATTTTTCTAATGCAGCTATGAACTCTAACTCTATCTAAGTATCTCAGTAATAAAAGGAGTCAATCCTTCAATGTTTTTCTTTCTAAATTGACTATCCCCCCCCCCCCCCCCCAACACTGTGCTGAAGACAGTTTTCTCTCTGTGTCGTTAACACAGCACCTGTGTAAAGGAGTGCACTACCGATGGGGCTTCTTCGTACCCAACGGTGCCGCTCTGGACGACATCAGCGAAATGGTGGACGCCGGAAAGGTATGATAACAATACGCAGACTCATATTATAATTATTATTATTATTATTAGACATTTGGAGGTATTGAAACCAGCTTTGTTGCTTCTAAATAGACTGCATTGAGAGAACGCATGAGAGCTTGGCGTCTGCAGCTATAATAAACCATGAAAGCAGGGGATAGGAAGAGGCGTGTGGGCGTGTTCCTCAGCTTCCTCTGTTCTGTTCTGTCTCACACTTCCTCCACTACACATTAACTTCTCTTTAGGTTATTATAATTTTTTTTTTTTATTTGACCTTTTTGCCTCAAGTGAGAATGCGTATTTTACCCCACAAAGACGTTTCACACCCTTTCACTCTTCACACCCTTTTCTCCCCCACGTTCCTCCCTTCTCTCCGGCGCCAGATCCGGGCGGTGGTGGAGGCGGAGTTCCCCTTCACCCAGGTGCCCCAGGCCTTCCAGAAGGTGGAGGAGGGCCACGCCCGAGGCAAGACCGTGGTCCAGGTCATCGGGGGAGGGGAGGGGGGAGACCATGCAGAGAGCTGAGACACCACGCAGAGAGCTGGGAAAACCACAGACGCAGACCCCCTCCCCCTCAGTGACGGAGTTGCCATGGAGATGTGCAGTAATCTCAGTTTCCCTTTTAGAGTTTTCGGTTGTGGTGTGAATGACTATTGCTTTGGCTCACTTCCTCTTTGGAGTTAGGGTTAGGGTTTGTGAATGTTAATAATATTAAATGGACTCTCAAGGGATTCATATTGTCTTCATTGATTGTGTGTGTGTGTGTGTGTGTGTGTGTGTGTGTGTGTGTGTGTGTGTGTGTGTGTGTGTGTGTGTGTGTTGTCAGCAATAAGCCTTTGACTTGGCCAAGTAACCTTCATATATGAACCTGGGTGGTTGATTATGAGCAAATCTCTGGCTTGTCATTTTAACCAAAATGAAAAAGGGGTCTTCCAGGTAGACAGGGTGCTTTCCCTTAATGGTTCCACTTTCCACTACTTTCTGGAGACCATCATTAAAACAGAAGATTATCCAGGCAACTTTATGAGAGATTGGCAAAATATTTGGCCATAGCATTCCTTTTTGATTTGGAAATTTATAAGCATAGACTTCTCGGAAATGTAAGAAGGAAGACCAAATGTTTATTCCTATGTAACAGGCATTCACATATTTACAGACAGTAGTTGGCATCAGTGTAGCGGTACTGCATTGAAATAATCTGTACACGTGATTAACGCAGTACCACTTAATATATGATCTAAACCTGCCACATTGAAACATGTTCAAACTGTACAATCAATCAAGTTTGATCTGCAGCCATTGAAAAATAGGAAAGAAAACATTCTTTGGGGGTCATACATAAAACTTTCACACCAATGTCTCGAACACACAATTAGGAAACAGGTCGTAATAAACTTTCTGGCAGAGAGGATAGGTACAGCATCAACACAGGCCTAGATTGGAGAGGATCAGGTCAATAAAAATGTGCAATTACTTTAGACCTAATTCTTTGCATTTCATTGTTTATAAAAAAAAAAACAGTTTAAAGTAAAGTTGAAAGATTATGTTAAAAGTACCAAAATATTGCAGCGAGAGCTTTAGTAGCGACAACCAAGAAGTACAAATTAATATTTCTGGTTCGACTATAGAGTTGAAACCCAGAGCACAGTCTCCCTGGCAGCGCTGCATCACAGAGCACTGTCCCCCTGTTGGAGCTGCATCCCAGAGTGGCCAGTGCTGAAGTCAAGGTCAAGGCTTGTTTCCTGTGGTTCGCTGTGCATTGTCGTTCCTCAGGTGTGCATCAGAGTTGAAGGGCTCCCAAAATTAAAGAATTTCCAATGACCATCTTTGGCTCAATTTCCTCTCATCGAATGTGTTCAGGATCACATGGCTCTTGTCATATTGTTGGCCACCTGAAAGATAAATGGATATAGGTAAAATATTTTATATATATCGGTATTGTTGAAAAATGTTGGTGTTTTTAGTTTTCCACTGATACTTTAATCAGCCAATAGGTGGCGCTACTGCAACACAGAAGCTGCAGGTCACAGAACTGAATGTGCTAAAGAAATTTGTTAGCATTATCAGATAAAAAACACTTTTGTCCTAACAAAACAACAACAAACAAGCCTATCTCGCTTTTCAATGACAACATATGTTTGTTTCTGACTGAAATGTTTACCTCTGAATAACTATAGTACTATATAAGACTAAGAATCACAGAATGCTGCCTGTACAAGAAAAAGGATTGCAAAGCCAAATTGATTGAACAGCCAATATGTATTCATTCATTGTACTTAATTGTGTAGCATGTACATAATTGTGTAGCATATGCATCTTGTGTAGCATGTACTTAATTGTGTAGCATCTGCAGTAGCTAGCTATCACTGCTGTATACGGGGAATGGGTTGGCCTGGCGATTGTTAGAACTTGCACTTGGTTCTATGAACATCTTTACTGTACCGAGCGATATATTGTTTCACTCTTATGACAAATGTACTTATTATAAGTCGCTTTGGATAAAAGCGTCTGCTAAATGCCCTAAATGTAAATGTAAATGCAATATATTGCTGACCTTTGACCTCCATGACCAGCTCTGGCTTCAGGTGGCAGCGCACCAGGCCGTCGTGGGTGAGGTCCCACAGCTGGTTGCTCTTGCCGCGCTCGGCCGACACAGATAGACGGCTGCCTGCCATCAGCATGCTGCCTGTGGTCTCCAGACGGCAGTCCTCCAACAGCTGCACAGGAGAGCCCACACATTAATAACATCACCATTTACTATAGAGCCACCAGCTGCATGAGAGAGCCCACACATTAATAACATCACCATTTACTATAGAGCTACCAGCTGCATGAGAGGGCCCATACATTAGAATGTAGTAGCCTCTAGCGGTGAGGTGGCAGATTGCAACCAACTTAACTCCTCCTCCCCTCCCAATGACTACGGTGGCCTGCACTGGTCTGTTTTTTTCGTCTACGACAGTATCTAGTAGCACTGAGTGTCAACTGGCACGATTTCTTCCTTGGTCATATCTTTCATGTTAGTGCCCTTTTGTATTGCACGCAATTCTTTATTGCTTTAATGTTCATCAATAAAATTGTAAAAATCAGTCAATAATCCCCCCAGTTATTAACAAACCATCATCCCTTCCTGTTGTTTGTCTACGACTTCCTCCTTCCAGATAATATGCTCTTAAACTCATTAATAACACACACACACACACACACACACACACACACACACACACACACACACACACCTGCTGTTTCTCCATCAAACCCCAGTCAGTGGTTTCAGTTCATATTTCTGACTAGATTGGTGAAGCGAATTCGAAAGCGAGTTAAGCTATTGGAAATCGTTGAATTCAGCGATGGGTCAATTTGGAGTAGGACTCGACTGATTGAGTTCAGTGTTATTTAAATGCTTAATAAATTGTTAATTCCATTTTTTGTAGATTTTAGAAAAAAATGGTATACCTTATACCATATGCTTTTGTGAGCGGTAAGTGTGACGGTGAGAGTGACGGTGAGTGTGACAGTGAGTGTGACGGTGAGCGTGACAGTGAGTGTGACGGTGAGCGTGACGGTGAGCGTGACGGTGAGAGTGACGGTGAGCGTGACGGTGAGCGTGACGGTGAGTGACCTTGCAGGTGAGCTGGCCGTGCTGGTACATCCAGAGCTGCTCGGCACCGCCGCCCTCCTCCAGTGCCTGCAGCCTCATCAGCTTGATGTCGTCCAGGCTGCCCGTCAGCGTCACCACGCAGCCCGACTCCCGGCTCCGCAGGCGGAAGTACAGCTGCCTCTGGCGGGCGGGATCACAACACATCATCACGGTGAGTCGCAACGGGGGCTAGCGAAGGTACTGGCTTGACCCACACACAGCCTGCTGAGGCTTGATCAAGTAGCCTCGGGGACCGGGAGGGGACATGAGCCCGTGGAGGAGATGGAGTTCTGTATACAAGACCGTACCGCATAGGTATATGCAACACATACACTTCAGTAAGCTTGAATCTGTATTTTGAGTGACAAAACAATATCATTTGTATGGTACTTGCTGTAACTCCTGTCTCTTAACAGATAAAACTGGAAAGGGATACAACAAAAAACCCTGTTATTAACATAACAAAAAAAACAACAACTGACAATTACACCTCTTGTTTGCATAACAAAAACTAAAACGTTACATCCAAAGTCAGCCTAATATACAACATTCCTACTTACTGGTCCAGGCTGGTCTATTCCATACTAGTGGTTAATGCGGGGTTCAGAAACCAAGCAGGGTTTTGACTGTTACCTGGATTAACGGCCGCAGCGACCCCACTTGCTTCCAGCCGCTGAAGCCGCGCCAGTCTCCGATCTCTTCGGGCTGCACCAGGATCTGCCGGCCGCGGTAGTTCCCCCCCTCGTACAACACCCACCTGGGGAGACCACGTAGCCTCCTTCACGTTTACATGCCACTCACATTCAGAAACGACGAGACATCTACATGTAGGCGCGTGTATGATGTATATTTAAAATGGATATAATGAAAGCAAAGCAAATGCTGAATGATCCGAGTGGCCTTTATGTATGTTTATAAAGAAAGCCTGAAGTGTGCTTTTCATTCTCTACAGGTTGAGCATCTGGGAATAATCACAGCATTTTATGTCCTAAAGGTCAACAATCGAAATAGGTTGAGTCAATGTTCAATAATAATAATAGAATAATAATAATTGTATTGATGTACCGCTTTTCTTAATACTAAAAGACCCATTACAACATTAAGAACAAGAGTAAAAAAACACAACAACAACATCTCAATAAAATAATCAATTAAAACCCTGAAAAGCAGCGGTTACGTACATTCCTCCGGCCACCGCTACGGAGCGCATGTGTGCATCCAGGCCCATCTGCCGCAGGTTGACCACGCCGCTGGTCAGGGAGACCCGCCGACCACGGCAGCCCAGCTTGCTGAACAGAGTGACCGAGGGCAGGGATAACTCCTGGACAGACGGACAGGCAGGCGGACGGAGAGGAGGAGCCATGAGGAACAGGAATCCATACGTGTGACGTTTCACTCGATCACTCAATGAAACAAGCGCTATTCACTTTCATTCATTGACTTCTCAGTCATATTCATGTATCTTCTTTCTGTTGCACCCGCAAGGCATTCTGGGACTTGCAGTCTTGTAAGCATTCGTACAACAGAAAATGCGTCTCAAATCAATATCGAAGACACGTGATACAATTAAAATGTATTTCTTTTTCCTTCCTGGAACCCTCAACACATTTTTTTAAATCTCATAGTGTTTGAATTCAAGCTGAAACAGGAGGTTCACTTACACTTTAAAAGGTATCACACACATTTACAATGTTGTTGTGGTATGTAACCATGGGGATATCACGTCCCCCGTCCTTGCTCTCATCCCTATACGAGTTGTTTGTTTACAAATTCAATGTGAAATAGGGGATTCACTTACCCTTTAAGGTCACACACACAACCACACAATCACACAGTCACACACACACACACACACATACACACACACACACACACACACACACACACACACACACACACACACACACACATAAGCACTCACATGTCCCGTGATCTGCATGGAGCGGATGGTGGTGTCCCTGTCCAGGTAGCCCATGGCCTCAGGGCTGGGGTACTCCCCCTCCTCCAGAACATACATGTCCTTGGAGAACTCTGCTCCCTCGTAGGCTACCCAACTGATGAAGACACACACACACACACACACATGCAAACACACACACAAACACAGACAATCGAAACAGGAAATGGGTTAACCTAGCAATTATTAGTGTTTGTTTCTATGAACATCTTCACTGTAGCAAACAGTGATATATTGTTGTTTCTCTTTCTTCTGACAAATGTACTTGTTGTATGTCACTTTGGATGAAAGCCTATCCTGAATGCCCTGAATGTTAACATTATAAAAAAGTGGGCACAACTCAAATTGATGGTACTTTATAAAACTAATGATGCTTTTTTTCACCACACATTTTATTCAGTACAACAAATTAAGACATCAATTATAAAAAATCTTCCTCAATTGAGTGTGTTTGAAGCCAAGTGAGCTGTGTATTTTACCTGCCGGCCTTCACCCTACAGGATCTTGGTGTGAAGTCTTCGTCCAAGGCCCCCACATTGTCTTCTAACACCACCTCCCTTCCCTTAAAGTCCTCCTGGGAATAGAGATGTACCTGCAAAACACACACACACACACACACACACACACACACACACGCACACGCACACGGACACGCACACATGCACACAAAAGCACAGATGTACAAACAATGTTGGGACGGGTCAGGAAAACTTGGCATCAATATGAAATGAAAGATTTCATTTATTTCAGATTTTAATTTCTAGGACACAATCACCCAATTGGTTGAGCAAAACTCACCTTGAATTTGCTCGCCACTGAAAAGTCGTTCTGAAATAGCGAGATGCAAATTAAAATGAATGAATGATATGAATGATACATATATTTTTATATATGCATAGGCTTAATAATGAATGAATAATGAATCAACGACACATTACTTATTAATACAGCACTAATGAGTCGATTAACGATTACAACATCCCACACGTCACAGTCTAACACAGAGATTGAACCCAGGACGCTATGGGCTAGGACCCCAGAGACACTAGAGTGTTAACAGCCTGTACTTCATTCCCATAGAGTCTTCCTACCTGGAAGGCAGGCTGAATGGATCCGATCCTGAAGGCCTGTGCTCCCCAGTCCTCGTGGCTTCCATACAGGCCTTTCTCCAGCACATACACCTCCCCGCTGAACGATGCCTTCTCAAAGGCCACCCACCTGCCGACACACACACACACACACACACACACACACACACACACACACACACACACACACACACAGGAGGACACACGATCAAGGAGGTGAAGAAGAAGAGGGTGGAGATGTAGTACTCTAACAGTTTTTGTGATTTAATTAAGAAAGGATGCTGTTCATGTTTAAGTTGCTTTCAAACACACACACACACACACACACACACACACACACACACACACACACACACTTGTGTGTAAAGGTACATGATTTAAATGTTAAACAAAACTCAGAGAGTTTGTGTCTTGTGTAAAGGTTGGATTGTTTTGTGTACACAGCAGTGATATGAGGATGGTGGACCGATGGTTTAAAACTAAAATGGTGAAATATGTTTTTTACGAATTAGGTTGGCGTTTTCAAAGATGACTGGCGTGTCTAAAATGTCCACAATCCTAGATAGCTCATTTGCAAAGAATTTCTAAAACTGGTTCCAGTGCTTTCAGTTGACCTAGCCTCCTGTATTAGGAAATCCACACCATTCTTTGCCCGGAGGTGTAGCGGTGTAAGCCAGTGACACCAACTAGGGCCTGGTGACTTTTGACATCGTTTTACGAAAAAAGGAAAAAAAAATCCTTGCACTATGAATGATTTTGCTGAAATCACTGTGTGTAGATTACAAGACTTGTGTCGCACCGTTTGTTCATGTGTACCTGAAGACAGGGTGTGGCAGTGTGCATATTTGAGTTTGTGGGCTGGCTGTAAAGACGGAACTTGGACACACACACACGCCCAAAATCAAAGAAGAAGGCATGTCTATAAACCTGCGCGTGAGGTAGACGTTGGCACGAGAACTTTGCCCTTATGATCACAGGTAAAACATGATATCTCAGTGTAGCTTCCATGTGACCGCACCACTGGTTGTTAACCTTCCTTTGGAACTTCATTTGTGATACAGATCCTAAATATTGTCTTTTTCAGACGGATCATAACTTACACTCCTCCCAGGACGTTGATGGACTGGGTCTTAGTACCGTAGTCCGTGTTCTCCATGGCGATGACGGGGTCCAGCAGGTCTATGTTGACCCCACGTTCACCGAAGTTCGTTTCACTGCAGAGTTTGACGTGCGGTGACAGGAAGTCCTGAAGAAACGAAAAGTCGAACAATTAGGCTTGTCAGGGTATCGGCAAACCCACTTGTGCTCTTTTCTATCCTTCGGAAAAAAGCAAACGTAAATCACACAAAATATCTGTGATTTATTAACTGCTAAGCAAAGAAAAGGCTGATAAACTAAATAAAAAATAAATAAAACCATATTTACTTAATTACTTTACTACTATTTACACTAGCACAATAACCTTTTTATTATAACTCCTTATATTATTATACTCCTGCCTTTTATTATTCCTCCTACGTAGATAAGCCTGCCTTGTCTTTTATTGCTCAGAGCTACTCTTTGTCTGACAGAGTGTTGGATCAACAAAACTCTGTGAGGAATTCTCCACGAGGTTCATCCCCGGGACGTTTTCTTACAGTGACGATGGGCCTCATGGAGAGCAGGCTGTCCTCAGACCCTCCCCAGTCGCTGACATGAGGGTACTCGCCCTCCTCCAGGATGAACTGGCGGCCCTCCATGTCTGCCTCGTCGTAGCCCACCCACCTGGGAGGGAGGAAACCACCGGAGGAGCTTTAGGTTAGCCGGCAGAATGCAGTCCACAGAACACTAAATACACAGTATTACTATAGAGTTTGACGCCGCCATTGTGAGGACGTCTATATGCGGTGTCTATATTTAGACAGAGAAATTATTGGAATTTTAAATTTGGGTCAGGGGGAAATGTATTTTCTAAATAGGAGGGTAATGTATTGATTAATGAATGCAAGAATGAATTAAGATTAGATTTACCTGTTTGATATCTTTTTTTTTTTTACATCCACCCATATAATTTATGGTCATGACATCCTCTCATAGGAATGCAGCACTAAGCAAATACTTTTAGTGCATTGACTATACCAACACAAAAGCACTCACAGTCCAGCCAGGATCTTGAGAGAGCCCACCGAAGACAGGGCCCTCCTCTTTCCCCCGTCTCCGTCTCCCTCGTCCGGTTCTCCCTCCTCTGGTTCTTGCGCCTCCGGCTCTGCGTCTCCTGCTAGCAGGTCGTACGCCTCCCTGTCCAGCTCCAGGCATCCCCCCTCGAACCCAGGCTTCTCAAAGACCAGGGCCTGAACAGGGACCAGAGTGTGTTAATGAAGGGGCCCTAAAGGATCGTTACATTACCTGAGTCAGTGTGCGTGTGTTTGCCTGTGCTTGCGTGCATACAGGTGTGCGTATTTGTGAGTGTGTGAGAGAGAGAGAGACGTGTGTTTGCCTAGGGGGTTGACCTTGGGTAGAACCCCAGTCATTCTTAATGGATTTTTAAGTGCCAGGGCACAACCTTAAAGTAAGTATTTCCCACCTTTCTGTCAGTTCAATGTAGTACATGAGCTAGTTCCCAAACTCCAAATGGATTTCAGACTGCAGTCTGTCTCAGCAGGCAATGCCTACATGTTTTTGTACTGTACAAAAATGCCATTGAACAAGCTACATTCTAAATGATTATACATGCAATATTAACTAGTTGGCTGTATGGATAAGATTACAGAACATAATGACAGCTTCCCTTTCTTTCAGTATATGTCATTCGTTGAGTGAACTGTGACTTAACTATGATTATTACTATCTATTTCTTGAAATTGCTATTTCTTATATTTCTTAACAAATACCCAAATGTAACCAAAGCCTCTGGAAAGGTAATCTTGAAAGCGCATCATGTTGCCAGGTAACCGTTTAGCCTGCAGGCATGACTAGATCCCGCAGCAGTTGACATGCATCACCGGGTTCAGTGTGTCACAATGGATGAGCAATGATTATGAAACCCTCATCATAATAAATCACAAGCTCTATATGTAGCAATTCAACTCATTGTCAATTCTGTTTATATTTTAAAATGTATTTATATACAAGGACTACTTTCCCTTGTGCTACTACTGGACCCTGTACTGTGTGTTGCAAATGTGGATTAATTGGAATTGTTGACACCTCATTAGATATTAGTATCTTCCTTTTTTAAACTCACCTTGACTTCCTTGGGGTGTTCAACCTTTATTGGGCCCTGTGAGAAACAATGACATGATTTGTGTGCCAACAATAATAATATAACACGATTTGTTTGCCAACAATAATAATAAAACATTTAACTGTAGTACAGTCTTCATGTCGGCCTCATGTATTTGTTAATACACGATGTATTATATATATGGGATGTATGTAAGGTATGTAATACATTGTGTAACCTAACATTGTGGTGTTTTTTGTGTTACCATGCGGAGGGCCCTTATAGAGCCGATGAAGGGCTGGTCGAAGCCCCAGGCCTGTGGACAGGGATACTCCCCGGGCTCCAGCACCGCAAGCATGCCTTCGAAGCCGATGTCACTGTACACCAACCACCTTGATGGGTAAGAGAAAACACACAGGTTTAAGCAACATTATTGACCATAATGAATGATCTTAGTCTATTATATTTGTTCTGTTAGAATATGTGTGTGTGTGTATGTGTATATTCATTAATTATTCCTAAACCCTACCAGAGAGCTGTAGAAAACCAAGGAAGGTGCTAATTACTCTGGCTCTTCGCACCACGAGAAAGCCATAAACCAAGTAACACGGCAGCAAAACAGAGTAGCAGTTCACATTCTGTGGCTCTCACTGTCGCAAGCCTTCACTTTGAATGTTGTACTGGTGTAAGGAAACAGTTGCTGCTAGCTACACTTTTTCGATACTTGTTTCTCATATTACAGAAAAAATAAACAGAACTACAATCATTCTGCATATATATATTTTTTTTTTTAAGTGACTTTTGAATTTTGCTTGTCCATTCACACTGTTATTAGCATCACCTCACTCTATTGACTACAACACGATATTCAATGTGTGAAGGTCAACCTGCATTGGGTTTATCCACAGACGCTCACTACCTGCTCATTGCTATCAATATCAGTTGGAGTTGACGTATGGGGGCGCTGTGTCCGCAGAACTTACACCCCGGACTGGACCTTGATGGAGCCGGTGGTGGGAGGTCTGCCGAAGGAGCCCAGCTCCACGGTGTCGTCACAGAAGGACGACATCAGGCCCATCCCGTTGACCTCGGCGAACATGTCGATACGAGGTACGCTGTAGTCCTGTCAAATAGGGACGCAGAGGCTGGTTGAAACATGGCTTCATGAATGATTTCTTTTTTAATAACTTAGCTTTAAAGAAAAAAAATTGGTCTACGCAGTGCGCACTTATTGCACGTTGTACGTCCTTGCACTTAAAAATAGTACTTATCATTGTGTAGCATCTTATCCTAGCTATCTTTGTTGTATACGGGGAATGGGTTAACCATTAATTGTTAGTGCTTAGCACTTAGTTCTATGACCATCCATACTGTACTGACAGCGATATATTGTTTCTCTTTCTTCTGACAAATGTACTTATTGTAGTTAATAAGCCCTAAATGCCTAAATGTAAATGTTATTATTTATATATCACAAAAAAAATCTACAATCTACAAAAATTGCAGAACCTTTGGTGGCCCAGGGGAAAGTAGACCGCAACTAAAACAAGCATGGACATTCACTTACCCTAACAGCCAGGCGAATGGATCCTATCACCATGGGAGCAGTCGGAATGGGTTGGCCCCCGGGATCGAGGGGCATGGGGGTTCCCTCCTCGGCCCACATATTCACTAGATGATCCGTGGGGCCTTCCTCCAGAGCAATGGTGCGGCCCAGGAACCCAGGCTTTTCGTACAGCATCCAGCTTTTTAAAACAAAGATGGCAGGAGATGTAGCGATGTCTTCAAAGCACATATTGCCCAAGGGCCTGCTCAAGCCTGCGTTTTAATTGCATTGATTATTTGGGTTGTACACAGAGCTAATCCGGAGCTAATCCTACCATCCTCGTATGACTTTGACGGAGATGACGGGCGACAGGGCCATGGCGGTGGCGTCCTCCTGGTCCCGGAGGAGCTCATAGGCCTGCCCTCCGAACTCCTTCAGCTCATGGATGACGATCTGAGCCAGGAAGTATCGATATCAATATAATATCTACCAACAATATATTGGGTATCACTGTAGGTGAATGAAAAGGCCATTGGATTCCTACCTTTCCGGGTCTTTGGTGGAACCCTCGTGCTTCAAAGTGTTTCTAGAACGTAAACAAGGAAACATTTCAGTTAGCTTCAGTTGAAGTTCTGGGTTTTAATATTCGTTTTTATTGTCGTTTTAAGATTGTTCACAACATTAGCGCTAACACCGTGGTAGAGATTAGATTTCCGCCAGGCAAACATGAAAAAGCCATTATGCACAGGCATGGCTATTTTCATGTGTGTAGATTTATTCTATAGTTTAGTGAAGTTGGGAGTTTGGATTTCTAGGGCTAGCAATGTGATTTTTCCATCTGCCTCCACATGCAAGAGTTTGTAACACAGGTAAGCTTGGAATGTTTAGTGCATTCTAAAACAAGCAATCAGTTCCGTTGCTAGAGGACTGGCAAGGTGATATCTCCACTGTTCTACAGGTCAGGACAACTTTACAGCCTGTAACAGGTCAAAACCCATTCACCTGCAAGAATGAGTCAATTGTTGGTAGTGAGCACGCCTAGGAAAGCCATTCCCTCTATGCACACAGTTATCATACATTTACCATCCTACACGTGAACAATTATCAGTATCTAAAACCGACTAAACTCAACTAAGTAAAGTAAAAAAAAAAGTTTAACTGTTAAAATATTTAGATTCTCACCTTAGGTTTGACAGCAGCGGCTCCTTTTGTAGGGAGGTTCTGGAAATGTTTGTTTTTAGGGGTTAGTCCTGCAGAGCCCTTCAGTCCCTTGTCCACGTTAGCACTCTGAGCCGCGTCCATAACTGTGCTGGCCTTGGCCTTTCCTTCGGGGTGGTTAGCCTGTGGGGATCCTTGCGGGGCCTCCGAGGTCCTTTTGTAGGGTTTCAGATATTTCTCCAAATGAACCGGCAGCTTAACCTCAGAAGAGGACGGGAGGGAGGGAAGAGAGGAGGGGCTGACGAGTGAGTCACTGGCTGCACCTTTTCCACCCACAACGGGCAAGCCTGTAGCCTTGCCTTTCGCGCCTGAACCACTTGGCTCCGTGCCAGACAGAGCTACAGAAACAATCCCCTGTTTTCCCGGGGAAAGAATGCTGTCTGGTTGGCCAGATGCAGCTGTGCTATTTGTGGTGGTGACTTCCTCCCTGCCTTTTCTGCTGGACTTGGGGGAGCTCATCAGGCTTGAGAGGATAGACATCCTTTCTAATCTAGACCTAACCTTTTCAGGCTCTTCTTTGCTCCTTGCATCTCGCTGATCTTTGGTGCCGTCACTCTTCGTCTCCTTTTTCATCAGCGCCTTGTCCTGCTCCTCAGGCAGCGCTTTCAGGCTGTCACGAGGCGAACACTGCATGGCTTTGAAAATAAAGCTCTCTTCTCTTTCTACACGTTTTGGTGGATTCTTCTCATCCCTGTCTTCTGATTGCTGTTTTATAACCCGAGCCGGCGACATGTCCTTGTAGTCTGGTGTTTGTTTCCTCAGGCCAAACGTGAACTGGGTCGGGTCGAGCACTCTCTCCATACGGTCTTCCTTGATGGCCGGTAGAGCAAACGGCGGAGCCGAACCTCTGATATACTTGAGCTTCCTCTTCTGAGGATGCGAGAAAGGAATGCTTTCCTCCTTGATGCTCCTGATGAAATCATCAAAAGACTCTGTGGCCCTGGTGTCTGGCTGTCTGTCGTGTTCCTTATTGTTAAGTTTGGGTCCTCGTTCCACATCTAACCAGCTGGAGGGCGTGTCTGTGTGGCAGTGTGTCGGTCTGGCAGTGGCCTGTGTTGATGACTCATTCGTTCTCCATACATCTGTGTCGCTTCTCACCAAGCTCTGAGCTTTCATAGCTTTTGATTCATGTGTAGGTTCTGTCTGTGGTATGATGCTGTTCTTTGAGGCAGCATTGTGTTTTTGTTGGATGTCTTTGTCCTTCACTTCCGTGGCTTTGGTAGAAATAATAGTCTTTTGATTTGTTCCATCTGCGCTCATCTTATTTGGATTGTTTAACTGATCTATTTTCTCTTTTACTTGGTCTTTTTGATTCTGTGCAAGTGTGTTGGAGGTGAATGTGGGTTGTGGTTTTACATCAACAATAGGCACCGTTTGTTCAAGGACAGGTTTCCTATTATCTCCCTGTTCTTCGCCTGTCCTCTCCTCCACAAGCCTGTTTTCTACTAATGCTTCTGTTCCCAGTCTAAAGTCAGACTTGTATTTGGCTTCTATTGATGGACCAGAGGGTTCCACTGGTTTCATATTCTTCTGATCTTGATGTTCAATAATTATGGGGTCCTGCTTAGGAATAACTTTATGATCTTTATCCTTTGCTGTGGTCTCAACCCCCAAAATGTTTGTTGATGACTCATCAGTTTTCCTTGCTCCTTTTGCAAATCCATCCTCCTGAGCCTCAATGCTCATGGCTTTTGCTTTTGGATCAATTTTCAACAATAGTGTTTTCTCTGAAACTCCGTCAGCTTTATTTGGTGTTTTATCTGTAGTGCTTGGCAGCTTTTCCTGTTTGATTGAAATTGCTTCGGATCCCTGTTTAGTGAGGGTCTTAGTTTCTTCTTGAGTGGCAGTAGTAGTCGCTTTGAATGCGTGCGTTGACTTCATCTGTGACTCAGAGCTTTTCTCTGAAAAAAGCTGGGGTTTCGAATCGACGATAGCGACCATTTGTTCACAGACAGGCCTCTTATTTTCTCCCGCTTCTGTTGCTTTCCTCTCCTCCACAAGACTGTTTTTTAAAACTGTTTCTCTTCTCGCGAGGGCGGAGGGTTCCTCTGGTTTAGGAATCTTCTGACCTTGACCTTGAATAACGATGGTCTCAATGTCCTGCTTAGGACGATCTTTAGATATTGAGTCCTTGACTGCGGCCTCAGTGTTCAAGGTTTTAGTTTCTTGTGACGATTCCATCACTAAGACCGGTGTCTCGGTTAATTCGTTCTTAGCGTTGCTTATTTTATCTGTAGTGTCTTTCAACTGTTCTGAGGTCTGAGCTTCCTTCTTCAGACTAACTTTAGAATCTGTGTCCATCGCTGTGCTCTGAACCCTCAAAATGTCTATTGAAGACTCCTTCACCTTTCCACCGTTCTTGAAATCCATTTCTTGTTTTGAGCTTGACACAATCTCAATATTGTCAGTGGATATATTATGTTTGTCAATTTTTTCAGTGTTTATCTTATCCTGTGTTACATTTTTATCACAATCCCCCTTTGGAACATCTTTACTGACAGCTTTACTTTCTTGTACATTTACCAGGGAATCTGGGGCTGTCTCTGGTTTAGGAATCTTCTGACCTTGACTTTGAATAACGATGGTCTCAATGTCCTGCTTAGGACGATCTTTAGATATTGAGTCCTTGACTGCGGCCTCAGTGTTCAAGGTCTTTGTTGCTTGTGACGACTCCATCACTAAGACTGGTGTCTCGGTTGATACTTCCTTAGCTGTGCTTAGTTTAACAGTAGTGTCCTTCAACTGTTCATGTTGTTTTGGTGTTGGTTTGGATTCCGGTTTAGTGAAGATCTGAGGTTCTCTTTGAGTAACAGTAGCCGTCACTTTCGATGCGCTTGGTGACTTCATTTGTGAATATGAGCTTTCCTTTGAAAAAGTTTTTGAATCAACCATTTGTTCAAGGACAGGCCTCTTACTTGCTCCCTGTTCTGTGCCTTTCTGTTCTCCAATAATCATGGCGTCTGGCTTAGGACTTACCTTTAAATCGGCTGTCTCTGGTTTTGGAATCCTCTGATATCGACTTTGAGCAACGATGGTCCTGATTTCCTGCTTAGGACTAACTGTTTTTTGAATCTCTGGATCCGGATGTTCAATTACTATTTGGTCCTTCTTAGGACTAACTTTAGCATCTGTGTCCTTCACTGAGGCATCCAGCCCTGAACTGACTGTTGATGACTCCAGTGTTTTTGCAGCCTTCACGGCTTTTGTTTTTGAGTCCATTACTGAGACTGGTGTCTCTGTTAAAACTTTTTTAGCTTTGTTCTGTGTTTCGTCTGCTGTGTCTGTCTTAAAGGCCCCCGGCTCTTTGATTGTGCTTGACGCAATGGCAATGTTTTCAGAGACTGTACTCATTTTGTCCTTGATTTCTGTGTCCATTTTCTCCTGTCCTAAATCTTTCTTACAATCCTCCTTTGGAACATCGTTGCTGGCTGGATGTGTTGAGATAACCAGGGAATCCGGGGTCTTCGCTGGTTTTGGAAGGCTCTTATCTTCACATTCAATAACAGCCGGCTCCTCGAGGTCCTGCTTTGGACTAACTTTAGAATCGGTGTCCTTTGCTGATGGTAAACTACATTTAACCTGGCTTTCTGTGTTTATCTTCTCGTGTGCAGAATCCTTTTTAGAATCCTCCTTTGGAACAGCTGTACTGATAGCAGTCATTTTTTGTGTTGCGTTCACAATGGAATCTGGAGTCTTTTCTGATTTTTGGATCTTCTGATCTTGGCCTTCACCAGTAATGATCTCCTGCTTTGGACTCAATTTGGAATCTGTGTCTTTCATTGAGGTCTCAACCCTCAAAATGTCTGTTGATGATTCAGTGACTACATCCC
Source organism: Micromesistius poutassou (assembly GCF_964030765.1). Taxonomy (NCBI): domain Eukaryota; kingdom Metazoa; phylum Chordata; class Actinopteri; order Gadiformes; family Gadidae; genus Micromesistius; species Micromesistius poutassou. Next base: position 6,029,625 of record NC_140287.1, read on the forward strand.
TCTGAGTATCAGTGTCCAGAGTTTGTGTTTTTTGTGATGAGTCCACCACTGAGATTGGTGTCTCCGTTAAAACTTTGTTAGCTTTGTTCTGTGTTTTGTCTGTTGTGTCTGTCTGAAAGGCCCCTGCTGTGCTTGACACAATGGCAATATTTTCAGAGAATGTGCTAATTCTATCCTTGATTTCTTTGTCCATCTTCTCCTGTCCTAAATCTTTCTTACAATCCTCCTTTGGAACATCAGTGCTGATATCTGTCATCTTTTGTGTTGAGATAACCAGGGAATCCGGGGTCTTCACTGGTTGTGGAAGGCCCTCATCTTCACATTCAATAACAGCGGGCTCTTCGAGGTCCTGCTTTGGACTCACTTTAGAATCTGTTTCCTTTTCTGCGGTCTCAAGCCCCGAAATTACTGTTGATAGCCTTTGTGTTTTTGCTGTTTCCTGAGCATCAGTGATCATGGCTTTCTTTTCTTGTGATGAGACCATCTCTAAGGCTGGAGTCTTTGTTAAAACTGCATTTAGTTGTGTTTTATCTCTAGTGTCTTCCAACTGGTTAGATTCTGGTTTAGTGAAGGCTTTGGATTCTTCTTGAGCGTCTGCAATCGTCACTTTCAATGTGTGTGTTGATTTAATCTGTGCATCTGACCTTTCCTTTGACAATATATTGTTGTTTCCCTTTCTCTCATTTTCATTGCATTTTTCAGTTGTCATGGAAGCGTCTTTCTTGAAGACCAACGATTCTTCTTTAGTGATTGACAGAACTTCTATGTTTTCAGAGGATGAAGCACATTTGTCCTTGATTTCTGCGTTGATTTTTCCACAGTCTTCCTTTGGATCATCGGTGCTGATAGCTGTCATTTTTGGGGTTGCGTTCAGCAGGGAATCTGGGGCTGGCTCTGGTTTTGGAATCATCTGATATCGACTTTGAACAACGATGGCCTTGATGTCCTGCTTAGGAATAACTGTTTTTTGAATCTCTGAATCCGGATGTTCAATTACTATGTGGTCCTTCTTAGGACTAACTTTAGCATCTGTGTCCTTCGCTGATGGTAAACTACATTTGACCTGACTTTCTGTGTTTATCTTCTCATGTACTGAATCCTTTTTAGAATCCTCCTTTGGAACATCTGTACTGATAGTGGACATTTTTTGTGTTGCGTTCACAATGGAATCTGGGGTCTTTTCTGATTTTTGGATCTTCTGATCTTGGCCTTGAACAATTATGATCTCCTGCTTTGGACTCAATTTGGAATCTGTGTCTTTCATTGAGGTCTCAACCCTCAAAATGTCTGTTGATGATTCAGCGACTACATCCCTCTGAGTATCAGTGTCCAGAGTTTGTGTTTTTTGTGATGAGTCCACCACTGAGATTGGTGTCTCTGTTAAAACTTTGTTAGCTTTGTTCTGCGTTTCATCTGATGTGTCTGTCTGAAAGGCCCCAGAGTCCTTGATTGTGCTTGACACAATGGCAATGTTTTCAGAGAATGTACTAATTCTGTCCTTGATTTCTGCGTCCATCTTCTTCGGTCCTAAATCTTTCTTACAATCCTCCTTTGGAGCATTGGTGCTGATATCTGTAATTCTTTGTGTTGAGATAACCAGGGAATCCGGGGTCTTCACTGGTTTTGGAAGGCCCTCATCTTCACATTCAATAACAGCGGGCTCCTTGAGGTCCTGCTTTCGACTAACTTTAGAATCTGTGTCCTTTTCTGAAGGTAAACTACATTTAACCTGGCTTTCTGTGTTTATCTTCTCGTGTGCTGAATCCTTTTTATAATCACCCTTTGGAACAGCTGTACTGATAGTGGTCATTTTTTGTGTTGCGTTCACAATGGAATCTGGGGTCTTTTCAGATTTTTGGATCTTCTGATCTTGGCCTTCAACAGTAATGGTCTCCTGCTTTAGACTCAATTTGGAATCTGTGTCTTTCATTGAGGTCTCAACCCTCAAAATGTCTGTTGATGATTCAGCGACTACATCCCTCTGAGTATCAGTGTCCAGAGTTTGTGTTTTTTGTGATGAGTCCACCACTGAGATTGGTGTCTCTGTTAAAACTTTGTTAGCTTTGTTCTGTGTTTCATCTGATGTGTCTGTCTGAAAGGCCCCCAAGTCCTTGATTGTGCTTGACACAATGGCAATGTTTTCAGAGAATGTACTAATTCTTTCCTTGATTTCTGCGTCCATCTTCTCCTGTCCTAAATCTTTCTTACAATCCTCTGGAACATCAGTGTCAATATCTGTCATCTTTTGTGTTGAGATAACCAGGGAATCAGGGGTCTTCACTGGTTTTGGAAGGCTCTCATCTTCACATTCAATAACCTTGAGGTCCTGCTTTGGACTCACTTTAGAATCTGTTTCCTTTTCTGCGGTCTCAAGCCCCGAAATGACTGTCGATGGCCCCTGTGTTTTTGCTGCTTCCTGAGCATCAGTGATCATGGCTTTCTTTTCTTGTGATGAGACCATCTCTAAGGCTGCATTGAGTTGTGTTTTATCTCTAGTGTCTTCCAACTGGTTAGATTCCGGTTTAGTGAAGGCTTTGGATTCTTCTTGAACGTCAGCAATCAATGTCACTTTCAATGTGTGTGTTGATTTAATCTGTCCATCTGACCTTTCCTTTGACAATATATTGTCATTTCCCTTTCTATCGTTTTCATTGCATTTTCCAGTTGTCATGGAAACGTCTTTCTTGAAGACCATCGATTCTTCTTCAGTGCTTGACACAACTTCTATGTTTTCAGAGGATGAAGCACATTTGTCCTTGATTTCTGCGTTGATTTTTCCACAGTCTTCCTTTGGAACATCGATGCTGATAGTTGTCATTTTTGGGGTTGCGTTCAGCAGGGAATCTGGGGCTGTCTCTGGTTTTGGAATCACCTGATATTGACCTTGAACAACAATGGTCCTGGTGTCCTGCTCAGGACTAACTGTTTTTTGAATCTCTGGATCCAGATGTTCAATTACTATGTGGTCCTTCTTAGGACTAACTTTAGCATCTGTTTCCTTCACTGAGGCCTCAAGCCCTGAACTGACTGTTGATGACCCCTGTGTTTTTGCAGCGTTCATGGCTTTTGTTTCTGAGTCCATTACTAAGACTGGTATCTCCGTTAAAACTTCATTAGCTTTGTGTTCTGTTTTTGCTGTAGTGTCTTTGTTAGATTCCTGTTTACAAACAATTTGGGCCTTTTCTTGAGTTTCAGTAGTCTTCACTTTCAATGTGTGTGTTGATTGCGTCTTTGATTCAGAACTTTCTTTAGAAAAGGCATCTTCATCGCCTTTTATCTCATTTTTATTCAGCTTTTCAGTTGTCCTTGCAAGATCCTTCTTGAAATCCAGAGCATTATTCATGCTTGATACAACATCAATACTTTCAACAGATAAACTACATTTGTCCCTGTTTTCTGTGTTTATCTTCTCCAGTCTTTGCTCTTTTTGACAATCCGCCTTGCAAACATCAGTACTGATAGCTAGTTGTTCTATTGAGTTAATTCTAGCAGTATCTAACGTTACCTGGCTATCTTCGCTTTTGGTCTTGCTGTTACCTTCATTAAATATCATGGGATCTTGTTTTGGGCTAGCGCCAATGGCTACATTTTCAACTACTGAACTCGATTTCTCATGGTTTGCTTTCTCTACTTTATGCTCTGACACTCTTACATTGACCTCCTTCGGAGCAACATTGTCATTTACTTTAGATTGCTCGATTGAGTTCTGTGTCCCTGGGCTTTCATTATTCACAACCTTGTTTTCTGCATCTCCAACACTGTCCTTAAACTCTTTATCGTTAACTAAAACAGGCATTGATTCTTGCCTAGTCTGTATTGTGGATGATGTCACCTGCTGCTCTTCTTGCACTGTGTTTCTCTCTTCACTTTTCACATTATCTTTGTTGCAGGCTTGTGAGGAATTAATTTCACTGCTCATAGCAGTAGCCATTACACTCGATTTTTCAACATGGTCGACAACGTTGTGTTTCTGCTCTGCAGTAATCGAGCTGACAGTTTGGGGTTTCTGCTCAGAGTCAGACACTGCCTTTGGTGTGACATCAGAGATTTTCTTTGATATTGTCATCACTTTCTCTGCTCCAGTTTCCACCGCCAAGGCATCATGGTCCTTGCAACTGGTCTGTTGGTCCCCTTCCTCTGAGCTTTCACTCAGCTTGTCGTTTTCCTTTGAGTTTTTCTGTAATGTTGCATGCTCCTCAGGCAAATTATGTGAGTCTGAAAGCATCCCTTTGTCCAAATGATTGTCTGCCATTTCAGTGGATCTCTGGACAATTGCAGCCTCGCTGGCTATAGACGTTCTGTCTATAGCCTTCACCACTGTCAAGTCAACCGTTGTCATCGGCATTCTATCCTTTTCAAGCACTGCATCTGTGGTTAGTATGTCAGAAGATGTTTTTGCTTGAATCCCAATGGATAGGATGTTTGGTTGTTCTTCGTTGGACTCCTCAACAATGTTATTATTTGATAAGACTGGGGTTGATATTGAAATAGATGTTATTCCATTTAAAGAGAGCTGAGAAGGTCCATTACTTTTGTTTGTTGCCTCACTTTGTGAAATTAGTTTATCCATAGACTGACCTTTGGCTGTGAGCGAATCATTGGGTGCAACACTATCCTCATTTGTTTTAGTGTCAATATGGTTTACTACTGGTTTGGTAAGCATATTATTTGCACCATAATTGGAAGATATTATGTCCTTAGCTGACACAGCAGGAAGTCCAGAAGGGCTTTCATCCTGTTTTACTTCTGTTATTGTCTCTGGTGTGGCTTTGTCATTTTCTTTGGCTTCATGGTATTCCGGTTGTAATACAGTTTGCTCAACCTGGTTAGGTAGACTCTCTTTGATTTGTGAACATTTTTTAGGTTGAGTTTTTGTTAACATCTTTGCTTCAGGCTCCTCTTCCTGACAAGTAGGGGCGTCACCCACTTGCTCATCTGGTTTTTGATCTCTTATTGGATCTACATCTTCAATATAGGTCACCATTTCAGTTACCGGGGCCAGGAATGTTGTTGCTTGTACCTGAGGGCTTGTGGTGAGAACAGCATAATCCTCTTGTGGTGTTGTGATGCTGGTAGATTGTTCTTCTGTATGGCTGCTTACATTAACTACTGAGGCGTTGCCAACGCCCTGCCCTTTGTCTGTAGTTCTGTCTGTCTCGGCTTCACAACTTGCTGAAAGGCTGGCAATAAGTTGCAACTTTCCTTTTATGTCCTGTGAAGAGTTAGTTGTGGACAAACCATTGGTATGGACTGACTCTGAATCAGACTGAGATGGTAATGCATCACCATTTGTGCCATCCTTCTTCAGGTCGTGTACCTCACTGACCACATCCACAGCGAGGTTGGACGGTTCATGATTTGTCTTTGTAGGAGATAGCCGTTCAGTCCTTTCTGTCAAAGACTCGGAAGAGGAACCCCCTTTTTTTGTCTTGGAAATGTGACCTTGTATTTTCTGGCGTGCCATTAGAAGCTTGCGCGAATGATTCGAGGGCTCGGTTGAATCACTCTCTGTGCTTTTAGTACTGTCATTGATAGTGTTCGATGGGTCAAGAGTTTGTTGTTTTTGCTTAAATGAGGGAGTTTTCTTGGATGGCGGGGTAGATATGTGTGTCTCAGTGTCAGTCTTCCCCAGCATTCTTTTATTTTTGGAGATTTGCTCAGGCAGGAGGGTAGCCATCTTTGTTTCTGTGGAAAAATGTAGAACATTACCTCTTAGTTATTACACACAGCTTCACAAGACAACGACAAATATACTGAAAGTAATATTAATCATTAAAACTAATACAGCATTCAATTAACATTCAAATAACATAAAAATACAAAAGCGTTTGGCTTTTTATGTCAATGTGCATGTGTATCTAAAAAAAGTGGACTGGAAAGATTCAAATATATAAAATCGTGACAACATATAGTGAAGTAAACATGGGTTTTTCCCTACCTTTTTCAGGACTTCTGCAGCCCAGGGATAGTGTCCCTCCAGTGATCTTCTCTTCAGGTTTCATAGGTCCCTGCTGTTCCAGCTTATTTTTGGCCTTTGCAGGTAAAGTAATTGGCAGCCGGCTCTTTAATGGTACAGCCTCCACCTGCACCTGGCCCTGCTTTTTAACACCTGTGTTGTCAGTGGGTTGGGCCTTCACAATAGTCCTCTGCTCGCGGCTCTTCTCCAGTCCGTTAACCAGTTTCGCCGAGCTTTCGTCCTCGGCCTTCCTTTCTTTGCTGTGCTTTGTGAGTGTTGGCGGTGCTTTTGTTGGCGAAACGTTCGTTGCCTGAGCTTTGGCCGACTTGCTATCCTCTAAAGTAACTTTAACTTTAACTTTAACTTTACTAATGACCGCTTTATGTTTCAACAGCGGTTCTTTTGACTTGTGTGTCGTGGGACTGACCACGGACACTGAGATGTCTGGTGCAGTGGTTTTGTCCGGTGTCACCGGAGACTTGGAGTCGCTCTCGGATGTGGTCTTCTTGGGGATTCGAGATTTAATTTGAATCGCCGGCATGCAGCCGGCTGTGCCTGCATGCACCGGACTGTCTTGGGTGCGCTTGATTGACTGCATAGTGGTGTTCTCGTCTCGGAGTGATGTTTTGCCGGGAGCGTCCTCTGTGGACGACTTTCCCTTTTTGGCCCTGGCTCCTGCTCCCGTTTCCGCAGTGCTACGGCCACCAACTGCGGCAGATGGCCTGCTCTCCTTCTCCGCCTTGGCGCCTGCCCTGGGGGTGGATGAATTGGCGGGCCCCTGGTCCTTTCCAGCTTGTCCCCTTGATTTGTTTATGGACATGTCAGAGGTCGGTGCGGTGTCTTTGTTAGTGCTGGTTGCCGTGGCAGCATCAGGTTCTTGGTTGGTGCTTTCCAGTCTTGTTTGTCTAAGAAGAAACAAAGAATGAGACAGTGACAAGGAATCATTAAGCATTATTAACTTGACTTCACTGCCAAATCTGCAGTGGGAATCTGAAGTGAAATGAGGACACAGGGTCATCTTGAGATGAACATGAACCAGGGAATCATTAATTTGACACTCACACAAGGGCACAAGGGATGTTTAAACATGAAAAACTGACAACAATAAAAAGTTAATGTTTTCAGGTTTGAGTCTCAGGATTTAAACTTGTATACTATGGTGTGATTTGAACTGTTTACCATGTTCATGCATTCGGTAACTGTATGCATCTAGTATTGCATTTCATTTATCTTTCTAATAAATGACCAAATCCAGAATTTTACTGTGGCTTTAAATACATATTTTTTAATGTTTAGAAGAGCAATCTCACTGTTTGTGTGCTATGTCCTCAATATGTAGACAGGTGTAGACAGGTGTACATTTGGACAAACAGACAGATGGTAGAAGTGACAATTCAAGTTCTCTTAAGGCTGACTAAGGTCAATTAAGTAGACACAATGGGTAAACACTGCAATAGTACAATGTAATAACGTAAATGTCAGCGCATGACCAGTTATTAATTTATTAATTGTCCTCCTTTAATCATATGCATCCAGTTTTTTCAAGGGTTATCTATGTTGAATACATCTCAGTGTATTAGAGTTAGTGCTAGGTGCTAGAGTAAAATGTGGGCTATTGTGCATTCATCCATTTTTCAGTGGAAGAGTTTTAGCCGAGTAGCGAACATGTATTGTTCCCTTTGAACATAAAAGGGTATGGGAACTTAAATATCAGGTTACATGAGGATCATTTTCTCTCTCTCTCTCTCTCTCTCTCTCTCTCTCTCTCTCTCTCTCTCTGGTCCCTGCAGAGAATTTTTAAACAGAAGCAAAACAAAGTTATCTTAACTCACCGATTCAGCTCGGTTGCCTCGACGCCGCTCGGAGTCGAAGCCACGCTGTGATTTTCCCTCTCTGGACCTTTCCCCGCTGGCTCCGGCCCGGGCTCTGGCTCGTCCACTTCGGAGCTGTCCTGGGTCACGAACACCTTCTTGGCGAACACCTTCCCGGACAGGTTGACCGTCCTGCGCGTGACGTGCGCGGGCTCCTCGCTCCTCCTCGCAGAGCTCTTTCCGGGGTCCGGTCCGCCGGGGGGGCTCTCCGGCCGCTCTGGGCTTGCTTTTGTTCCGGCCTCCCCGGTCTCCGCGGCTGCCTTGGAAACCTTGGACTCTGGCGACATGCCAGAGAGCTCTGCGGTCTCCGAGGGGGGGCGGCGGTCGGTCGCGTCGGCGCCTCCGGGCCACTGCTGCTCAACGGGAACCACAGTGGCGTGTACGGCGATCAGGGGAGGGGAGTCGACTCTGAGGGCCTCCTCCCTCTCGCTCCCTCCTCTGCCCGGCCACTCCCCCGCCCCTTCTTCCTCCACTTCGTCCCCCAGGTGCACCTCCACCCGTATGGCTTTGTGCAGCAGCGTCGGAGAGGTGACCCCCTGCTCATGTTCTCCCCAGGCCGAGTCCTGCTGTGCAGCGGTGGGCGTTCTGTTCAGCCAGGAGAGGACGCTGGTGGATCTGGAGCTGGCGCTCTCCGAGTCGGAGCCGGACAAGGGAAGAGGGAGGTGAGGGGGGGTGACTTCCTTCAGGGACGCGCCGCGATCGCCGGACTTCACTTTATGAGACTTTAGGGACGCGACGCTAATAGAGGTGAGGTTGTGGGACTTGACGGGCTCGGACATCTTGGGGCTCACGTGGACTTGGACGGACTTTGAGTGCGTCCGCTCAGAGCGCTTCCCGTCCTTCACGTTGGCCGCCTCCTCCGCCAGGTGGAGCTGCAGCCTCTTGCTCACCTCCTGCACCACCGAGTCCATGAAGCCGGGCTCGCCGCCCGAGCCCGCGTCCGGACGGGCCCCCGGCGTGGGGGTGGCGTCCCCGGACCCCTGCTGCTCGACGCTGCCGCTGCTCACCCGGCACACGTGCACCTCCCTCACGCTGCCCCGGCCGCTGCTGTCGCTGTCGGCGAACGGGACCTCTCCCCCGTCTTCGTCGTACGCCAGAGTGGACCGGCTGCCGGCGCGGTCCAGGGAGGAAACCTCCCTGGACCTCCCGGGGACCTCGTCGTCCCGCCGGGACGCGGTGGGCGTCTTGAGCCAGTCCTCCTGCAGGGGGCTCTGCAGGGAGCGCAGGGACGTCGGGGACGTCGGGGTGCTCCCGCCGTCGCCGGACTGCTTGCTCTGGCTCTTCTTCCTGCGGGGGCTGAAGAAGTTGCTGATGCGGCCGAGCACCCCCTTCTTATCTTCTGGATTCTGCAAGACGGAAGAGAGGCACGGGGTTACAGAACACGCTGCTGCTGTGCAGACCACTGGTCACTGGTCAGTGGCCACTGGTCAGACTGGCAGGGCCGGTTGATTTTGGTTCTGATCAAACAGAGAGCAGAACACAATGGGTGGATCTATATTATTTGTGTGAATAAGGTGAACAGCCTTGCTCACGTAACATAAAACATGTGACATTGCATGACCTGCGGCCATATTCACTTTTGGTAACCTCTTGAAAGAAAGAACCCAAAATAAACCCAAAGTATGAAAGAAGGGGGGGTGACTAGGGGGGGGTTGAGGTACAGTGTGTGCTGCTGAACCACTTCACAGGATGCAGAACGCTGCAGTGTGGCTGGTGTCAACCTAAGCACATCACGCCACACATCACGCCACACACAGGCTTCTCCCTGCAGCTGCCGGCATCAACTTCAAACCCTTGATGCTGGTGGGCTCCAGACCTGCACCCCCACCCCCATCACGTCTCTGATCCGTCCCTCCTGTCTAGTGTTAAACTGCGCCTGGTGCTGGCTTCCCTGCATGGAACCAGGTCTTCTCATGGGCGGTACCTTGATAGTGGAACGAGCTACCCGGGATATGCAGTGTCCCCGCCCCCCATCCTCCAAGAAAAGTACTTTTTGTGGACATGTACAACTTCTGTATCTCTGAGATGTAACTGTTAAGCACTTCAGTACCAACAACAACATGTTTTTGTGATGCATTTTGTGACACAATCAACCCTGTTGTTGTTGTTTTTTTAACTGGCTCGTGTTGCACACTCATTTTTTATTCATAGTTGAGAGTATGATTTTATTGTTCTCAGTCTCAGGTGCTTTTCTGGATCAAGTGTCTGCTGAATGATTCAGATAGAATAGATATCTTCTATATTCTATATATATATAGAATATATATCATGTGTGTATTCAAATGTATATGTAAATATATTACAGCTTTTTACATAGCAATATAATAATAAAGTTTGAGCAATGGCCAATTGCCTGTACTTCTGCTGAAACGGCTGAAACGTGAGCTCCCTATTTACAATGTTGATCTTATTTCAAATATTGACTTTATCCAAGTCAAAGTTTTTAGCATTTGACAATTAAACCAGGAGATTAACAATCTCACAAAGAGAAGGAAGATAATCCACAAAGAAAATCCCCGCTAAATCTGATTGAATAGTAGAAAGAAAGAAATCTTTGTTGAAACAGACAAGTCCTGGTGGTCTGTTGCTACAGTCTAGCAGGCACACGTTTGAACGAGACGTACGCACTATCGCAAATATGAAAAACATAGAATAACATACCATGTCAGCTCTCCGGAATCTAATTGTAATCTGATCCGACTCCCGTCTGAGAAATACAGTAGATCCAAACGTCCTTCATACTGGCAACATAAATTAATAAATAAATAAATACAAACTGCAATCCGACAGCAGGAGAGGTAGGTTAATAGTTATCTAATCGCAGCCTTTAGAATCAGATAAGCTCAAGACCCGATGATAAAAAAAAAGGGAGCAAGTGTCCAAACTCTTGTGTACCATATTCCACAACAAGTAAAAAGACCACAGTCCTCTCTCCCACAGAACGCCAACCCAGCAGGGTTTGGAAGCCAGCAGGTCGTGTTTGTCTGGGACGTGTTCCCTGTAAAGTCTGGGTCTGGTGTTAGGTGGACACCGTCCCTCCGGGGCATGGGGCCGTTTGCATTCGCAGCGCGGATGTGAGAGAACACCTCGCCGGAGCGTATGTCAGACATATGACTTGACGACCCGGTGATAATGTGAGGGTGTGGATGGGCCCGGCCACAATGGCCGCACCCTGCCTGACGCTAAAAGTAAAACAGGAGTCAATGCAGCCATTCAGCTCCTATAGCTCTGTATGAATCACCTGGCAACCAGCTGGTCTCAGTTGATTTATCGCACAGAATTGTGTAGGACATAATGAGAGGACTAATGAGAGCGATTGGGACAGTGGTTAGAGTACATTGATTACAGTACTGTGGAGTTAAACAAAGAGGTCATACCATAGACATTTATATGCCAAAGCCTTTAAAACTGGGGGTGGATCTTCCTGCGTTGATAGTAAAATGTTTGTCTGACTGTACCTACGGCTCAGTGGGTATTCAGTCAGCAAACAACACAACATAGACCAGCGCGTGCCTGGGCTTTCCAGTTCATTTCTAAACAGAGCATAACTGCATACACACCCCTCCCCCTTCATCCCCAACCCCTCCAATACACCTCCCCTTCCCACCCTGTTCCAACCTTGTTTCATTTTGTTGTTTTTGTGACAGAGTAACATAAGTAACACACACAAACAAGGCCTCGGGTCATAATTCCAAAATAGATGGCTTGTACAACAGAATGCATCATGGGATTTGTTTGTTGGTGGCAGTCCGTCGTATTGAGAGGACTCCTAAATCAACGTGAATATAACGTTTAATTTAGTTTAATTTTAAATGTCTCATGATGATGACAAATCATTTCACCATTATCAACTAAACAATGACCAAAAACATTACTTCTAGAAGAATAACTAACTATAATAAAGATTCCAATGCTCCCAAAGTGGTCCTCTTTTGGTCCGCTTTTATCCAAAGCGCTATACAGTGTTGACTGACATTCACGCATTCATACAGATTCACACACCGACGGCGGAGTCAGCCACGCAGGGTTGACAGCCAGCTCGTCTGGAGCAGTCAGTGGGAGGCGTCTTGTTCAGAGACACCTCGACACTCAGCTAGGAGGAGCTGGGGATCGAACCACCACCAACCGGTTACCAGCCAAACCGCTCTACCTCCTGAGCTAATACCGCCCCCACAGACAGTCATTGCAATGTGAGATGTAATAGGAACACAGTGTTAGTTCAAGAGAGTCCATTGGTTATTGTTGATGTGGTGGTCTAAGTAAGTTTGTTGCAACTGAATGCTCTAAGTGCAAAGGTCCAAATATTGAGCTTATTCCTGGACATAATGTTAATGTTTAACTTTGTATTGTGCTGGCTGGGAAAGGTGGTTACAGCTGTAAAAATAAGACAGTATAAACATAAATACAAACGTGCCTGCACACACCCAAGCCTCAGCTGGTACACAAGCCATTGAGATGCTTATCTAAACATGGATTCCTATTTCACTTGACCTGTAACTTAGAGCCGCTGAAAAACAAAAAATCGGTATACATTCAGGTTCTTCCACACACATATGTTCCCGTTACACCTACACCTGCACTACACCTGAAGATTTGTATAGAAATCAGAAAATGAAAGGAGTCCGAAAACAACTGAAGAGGTCGGTGGACATGTTTGTTGATTTTTGTAATATGCAACTTGTGATGTTTCTAGCCTAAACGTCTATAAGAGCTATTGAGTTACAGATTAGAATATTTCCAATAAAGTAAAGAACTCAATTGGCTTGACAAGCATTATGAGAAACACCATGTTGTATCACAGACATTCAGCATTCAGAAGCAAATAAAGGATTCCTGCACGCATCAGCGCATCTGAGGTTGACCTACAGAGGAAGTGTCTAGGAAGACGGGCGCTTAGAAACAACATACATGAGGAGGTGCAGAAACACACACAGTCTGACTGCCTTAAACACAAAACACAGACTTCCTGTAGTGTATGTCTACGAGACCATGAGAACCGAAATAAATTCAGCCAAGAACTAAATTAGTACATTTCACTGTAGGTACACTTCCTAGTGATCATTATATCACTGTAATATTCCTATTATACTTAAAGTTGCCAAATCTACAATGGTATTATGATCTGATTGGATCACTTCAGTTTTGAACAATATCTGTAGACTAACAACCCCTGTTCAACAAATTCCATGCCAACTTGCAAAGGTTGAAATGTTAGCCTCAATGACACAAGACAAGACAACAGTACAAAAGTCCTCCAAGACTCAGCAACATAATACTATTACAACCAGAGACAACATCAGGAGGCTGATCCCAACATTAGCATGGCGTTCAGCCGTCACAGTCTATGGTTCGGAGGGGCAGGGGTGGAGGGGGGGGGACGGACGTAGCCATACCTTGTAGTGTTTGGAGGGCGAGGTGGGGCTGTTGGGTTGAGCCATGACGAAGCTCATCATTGACGCCGACTCGCTGTTAAGGCCCCAGTCCGACTCTGTCTGGTAGCTGCATTCTGTAGTCACGCTCATCTGGTCAAAGTTCCTGCGTGAGATAGGCAGGGAAAGAGGAAGAGAGAGAGCGGGAGAGAGAGAGAGAGAGAGAGGAAGGAAGGAAGAATGTGGGGGAGTTTTGGCTTTAAAAACAAACTTTGTTTTGCCCACAAAGACTCATAATAACAAAATATATTTCTGTGCACACCTCTGTCTTGTTCCCGAGACACACATTTCATACTTCTTTTCTATCTCCCTGTTTCAATTGTTCATGCAAAAAAGTGGCTTCATGAAAAAAACTATTGATTGTGTGATTTGCATGCTGTTACCAATGTTACTTGCGGGCATGAATAAACCAAGAAATAAATGACTAAAAGGTGATGCACTCATGTGCGGGGCGTGTCTCTCGATCTCACACACACACACACACACACACACAACTGCCAGAGGAGAGCAGGAGTGTGGCGAGAGAGAGAGACACTGGTCCGACCACATTCAGTGACTGGCAGCTGATCTCCTGAGTGTTGTTGAGTCTGAATGGTAGCTGGTCGGAGAACCTTGGCACACGTGCTAAACATGACAAGACTCATTTTTTCTCAGGGCTGGGTTTGTTTTTGTCTATTGCTGTCTGGTCCCACTGTCAGCACAGATCATTCTTTTAGTGGGTGAAGAGTTAAAAAAAAAAAGGCCACATCAGAGTGTTAAATAGCTCTGTACTGGCGGGAGGAGTGTGAAGTAATGTGACACCATAGCTCAGGTTCAAATGTTGGGAGGATTACTGTGTATATGTCTGGAAATAATGAAGCTCAAAGCTCAAAGATGGCTGTCGACTAGTTTTAGAACAAATTAGCAAATTCCAAAGTGAGACATGTTTAATTATTTAAAAATGCATGATGTTTTGCAGATTGGGTAAAGAAATCGTACAATTTGCCATCATAACATAATATACAATTGTGAAAATGCTATAGTCACACCCACAATAGTACTTTTCACCAGAAGTCTGTTTGAAATCGTTTCAAATATATTTAGAAAGCTATCAGACTTAGATTTCTGTTGAGTTAATTGATCGAGACTCCTTATCAATTAATATTTGCAGTTCTATCTGTTATCCACAAGAGGGAGCAGGTAGACCGACTGTCTTGTTGTTGACGAAGGCTCTTTCTAAATTGTTGCAATTCAGACAGAGCCAAAGTGTATTGCACTCACAGATGACTCATGAGGATGAACCCCATTAAAGCAATTATACTCTTACACTTCTTCATGGGGTGCCAAAAAATGTCAGTAAATTCTGACGAAACATAAGGACCTACAATAGAGCGATTCATTATATTTAACAAAGTAGTCAGACCTAACATGTTGGTTTTTGTCTAGTAAAGCTAGGAGATTTAAAGTGATTTAATGTGCAGAATTGCACATTAAATCATGTTAATCACAGTCAAAGAGAAGGATTATACAACGACAGTGGCTGAGGGGGGGCTGTGGTATAGATACCTGTTGTTCTAGATTTGCTGGTTAATCAAACATGTCATGAAAATACATCTCCATGTCCATGAGGAAATAAAGTATCTTGGCAACCACCCAAATGCACCAACCGTTTCTCAAAGTAAACAAATTGACACCATATAGAACAAATCAAACATTTTAAATAGTTCTTAAGCACTTTGGGATCTCTGTCATCAAACTACAATTATGTTGGTAAATACCATGATATATTTGCTTTGCTGTTGCTTTGCCCTGAAGCAAACCGATTATTCTGCACCTAAATGTCAAAAATGTAAAACTTTCCTAAGTGAGAGCCATGACAGACGTGGAGAGGGGTGTGATGGTATTTAAAGAACGAAATGTAACCCTTGAGAAATCTTTTATCCATTAAGGACATTTAAGCAGTATAGGCCTAGAGGCAAGATAATATATACTAAAGTGTTATTAGAGTGTCGTACACTCATATAGAATATTCTACAAGGATTTCTTTCCCGCTGCATTGCAATAATGAGCAGAGAGGGGTTAGGCAACCTGCTTAAATCAGAACCTGTCATTTGCTAGTCAGACCAGAGAAATACTCAACCTTCCTTCCCCCATTGTGTCATTGTTGAATCTGACTCTTCCCTGTAACCATGTTAGAGCCCAACGTGGATAACTGCAGGCTGAAATGTTTCCCAAGAAAATGCTGTCGACACCGAGGCAGAACTAGCTGCAACTCGTCTGGGACCAGACAAAAGCAGTATTGTTAGAACAGTATTTCCACTTTTGAATGGCTTTGATTGCTGTTTAGCGGTTTGATACACCATGGAAACTGGCAGAAATTCCTGACTGCTTGAATTGGGCTTTTCTATTTGACTGTTACAGTTTAACTGCTTCCAAACCAATCCTATTCCTTCTTTTGTTTTGTTGTTCTTTATGTGCCTGGCAATGTGTGTTAACTTAAGTACTAACAGTGTAATATAGTTAAATAATACATAACTCATTCAATATTTTTTTCAGAATTGAATTCATTGTTGGATGCTTGATAGCTGGGGCAACTCAAGGAGGAGAAACAAACAAAGAGAATCAGCCGACAAGAGGCTTTCATTTCAGCTGACATCAGCAAAAGCAGGTGGGTCAAATTTGTGGGGTAGCTGATCATCATTGTCAACCTATCTCTTGACTGCTTATATAATCTTATCAACAACCCTTATCACATAATTTGTGGTTTTGTTATCGTGTGTCATTGTTTTTTGTTTATCCTGAAGACGACTCTATCAGTAACGGTAGCATGTTGACTAGCATAACATGCAAAGTAAACAATGCACATCTTTTTAGGTCAGGTTACTTTGGGTCAGTTAACTTTGGGTCTTCTTGACCAATACTCGCCCAACCCAATGAGTAGTAAGGCCCGCCCAACAAGAGATTATTGTTAAGATTGTATTATTGTGTACATAAAAAAAATGAAAACCAATTAAATCGCCTGATATGCAGACATGTAGAGACGTACACACACATACATGCACACGCTTGTGCCCACACACACACACACACACACACACACACACACACACACACACACACACACACACACACACACACAGACAAGCAACACTAGTCGCAAGCTTCATGCTTCCTCCCACATTGTGCAATGCTCCCTGTGATGCAAATATGCATGTGCACAGTGATGATGGAGATGTATCACACACAGGCAATACACACACAGGCACCAACAGACATACAGAGCACAGGGCCACTGAGGAGGTGAACCCAGGCCAAGCGGTAGGCCAGAGTAGAACCCGCTAAGTGAAACAAGGGATGGATTGCCTTCAACAAGTGACTCAGCCACGGCGAGGGCTTACGAGGGCAATGTGACTCACTGTGTGCTGCGGGCGGTAGAGAGAGAGAGAGAACAGTATCAGAGGGTTTGGACTTTACCAAAAACAAACGACAGGATTAAAAAGAAAGTAAAAGGGTTTAATCGTGCCTATTCCCTTCTGGTTTGAGGCAGCGAGGGGGGTCCGATGGCCACGGTTAAAATACACCACACACATACAATTACTCGCACACCAAGCAAGCTAGCGTCTTTGTTACCGGCCGCGATGTAGCCTTCGCGCTGCAAATTCAATGCAGCTGTGGCTTTATCAAAGCCACTGGGTATTTGGGAGTTGTCTTGAGAAAAAACAAATATACACACACAAAAAGATACAAGGAAAATCAAGGGAGTGTTTTCCAGATGAGGGGTGGGACCCGATGGGCCAGTAGTAGGCTGCAGCTATTCTCCCCAGGTTCCACTTCCAGGACATTTAACTGGACCACTGCTGAGGAGGTTTTTAGGTGTGGATCCAAGATTGTTTATGTGGAAACTGCTTGGTTTTTCATAAATTAACTTCTTACTGAATACAATGGGTGAATAGGTATCGTTTGATCTAATGACATGGATCTAAAACGCAAACATAACTCATAACATGCTTTGGGTACAAATGTCAACTACAAAATCCCAAATAGTGAACATCCGCAAGGCGTTTGTAAACTGTAAGATTGATCCATGCCCCAACTTGCCTGACGAGAGTTTCAGTAGAGGTGACGATGTGTGGTGTGTTCAGTTGTGTGTGTCTCTGTGTGTTGCGGTTGCACATGACCAGAGGACATTTACATGTATGCAAGACTAAGCACTATGTGGCAACAAAAAGATTGCAGCTCCTTGTCCTAAATGTGTTGACTCTGGAAGGCTCCCCTGCTCTACTTCTTTCTCTGCTCGGGCCTTGTTTTGATTTTGTATTTTTACTACCTCTGTGATTTAGCATACAGATATGTGAGGTAACCGACACAAGACACTGGAATTGGGCTTTTGTAAAGTTTGGTGATTGATATAAAACGACACATATTCACCAACATATTGTTAGGTAGTGTAGGAGTAGAACACGATGGAGAGAGGCTGATAAGGAAAGAATAGGCGCAAAATCCTCCATGTACTCAATGGAAAACTACAATATTAAGATACTTCCGTCAACAACAAACCACAAGATTCCAAGATGTGGGTGTTGATTGATGAATGTTCTTATGAGTGTGCATGAGTGTCTGTATGTCTATACAGTGTATTCTGACTGTGTGTGTGTGTGTGTGTGTGTGTGTGTGTGTGTGTGTGTGTGTGTGTGTGTGTGTGTGTGTGTGCGTGTGTGTGCACACACAGGATTTTATGCGTCTTGTTTCAGTACATGGTGCTGTTTACTCAAGGCCTCCCATGCTTACTGCCCCACTGCCTTAGTTGAATAGGAGTTTGAAAACCTAGCACTATACAAAGCAGCGACAGAGAGGGGGTTTAATGTAGGACTTAGCGCCATAGAGTCCGGCCTCACCACACACTGCAAAATGAGCATGCACTTGGAGAATGTGGTCGGCATGTATGAATAGGGGCGCATTGACATAAGGATCAAAAGACGATATATAGAATTTACTTAGCGGTACACAATAATACATACACACCAAGTGCAGAGACACAGATGTATGACCATGCATGCACATATGTACACAAACACACAGAATAACCATATGTATCTTCAATAGAATGGATGGACCACATGGCGTGCTGCAGCAACCTATTTGGCTTACAATAATGTGATTGACATTGTTAATGTCATTCTCTGATTAATCAAAACGATCACACATGAAGGACGTGGTCAAACAGCAGATCCAACAAGCCAATCTTATCACAGAGGCATGGGGTAACCACCCTAGCAAATGGAACAGACCAATCAGTCTAGGTGCGTACTCACCTGCGCACGCACGCACGCACGCACGCACGCACACACACACTTATGCTCACACACGCATACACAGGCACATGCACACACACACACACACACACACTCTCAGACATATCCTCACACACACAGGCCAGAGATAAGCAAGGACTTGGACTCTTATTTACATTTGTTTGGTTTCCAATAAAAACCAACCTAGGCTACTGTCAGCGGTGCCAACTCTTTGTTCAGGTTACAATTGTTTTGAGAGAAACGATGACTCATGGTCTCAAATGCCTTAAACCTCTGACATGTAAAAAAAAAACACAACACCCACAGAAGCAATGCTGGCTGTACTTCCCTGTTTACTCTATTGTGAGCCACTGACCAAAACAAAACTAAGAGGAGGGGCAACCGATATCTCTGAGAAACTGTAGCCCTCAAAACTATGTGTCAATATTTCGATATATATAAATATCATAGAGTTGTGGGATAGGCTGGGGTAACCCCCCCCCCCCCCCACCCCCCAAAAAAAAAAATCTTAACCGTGTTTAAGCTCATGATCAGAGTATTTCATTAATACACAGGATCAGATGTTATAATCCCTTGTGCCAAAATCCAAGGGAAACACATATTCAGAGGCCCCTGTCCAAACCAACCTTACAAGCACGCTGGCTACCAAACTACCAACCAAAGGTGAAAAACACGATAAATAATAAAAAAAAAACAGCAATGCCACCTTCAACAGACCCAGGCTCCGTTTAAGTGCGAGCTCCAGGTAGTGACAATGCCCCTAAGTTAAAAAAAAAATTAATTACAGTACAATGTACCTATCCTATCCTATGGCTATCACAGCTTAACAACAGCAATGCCACCTTCAACAGACCCAGTGCAGAACAAAGTCGTTATTGCTGGAATCCGGTATGGTCTGACCCGTTTTCACATAGATCTGCGCTGTGGATCCTTTCTAAAGCACTTGACCTCAGACACTTAATGGCTTGCTTACGGCCACCGTGTCAAGCAACCCTCCTGGTGATGAAGTATCAGGTCTTACAAACAAATTGAACCGTAATGACAGCAATGAGCTTATGAGCTTAAGTGCTGACGGAAGTAAACCATTTTCCGAAAATGTAATGAATTGCTGAAGGATGAGTTCAGCAAAACACAAATGTGTAAACGACAACACAGAAAATAAAAAACGGAAACCATTGTAAAGTAACTGCTGTATTTTGAGGGCATGACCTTCAAAAATGGTCAACAAAGCGTAACAATTCAAGCTATATATAAAGCTTGTGAAGTCATTGTCACCTAAATATGATCCAACGTGACACTCTGATCTCTAATGCACACCAATTATGATTCTGATGTATTAATCCAGCCTACCAAGCTGTTTCCGCCTACTCATAAGAACAATAGGTGGCATGCTGGGGTGAACAGCTTGGCCTGAGCTGTCCCGAATGAAATTGCAGCAACAAAGGCATTAGCTGCAGGACTTGAGTGTTGTAATAAACATGGATGGTTAACATATTTCAAAATCAGCTTCCCTGGAGGGACAAGCATCATTTGATAGATCATAGGGATGTCACAAGAACCGATACTGCGGTATCAAGTCGATACCAAAATTCTAAAAACGTGACGCAAAGCAATGAGCTTTCTATGAGCTTGAAGTGCTGACGGAAGTAAACTAAATTTTCCAAATGACTCTGACTCTCTAAATGTGTCGGCGGTCACACTCTGATCTCTAATGCACACCAATTATGATTCCGATGTATTAATCCAGCCTACCAAGCTGTTTCCGCCTACTCATAAGAACAATAAAACTGGGGGAAACTGGGGTTGGCACAGGCTACATTGGTAGCAAATGCTGAGCAGTGGGCTGGCCGATAATGATGACCCTCACTGGAATCTCAAGGGCTACTTGACTGAGGCCATATAACTGCTATTCAACTTGTGTCAAATCTCTCCTATTCCTTAACCCTTTCACAATAGATATTTAAAGACCACTTGAAGTGGAATCTATGTAGAATGAATATAACTAAGTCGTTTTTGTACTACTTCAGAATATAGAACTGAGCAAAACAATGTGTCATGTGTCATGATGTACTAACACAGGTTTTGTGTAACACTTGTGATACGTCACACAAGAATCGAGAGTTTTCAGTTATTTATTGAAGTGGGACCTCAGTGTCATACTATAGAATGTGTTTGTTTGAACAATGTGACAGGTCGCCCTGCTATCTGTTTCCCCAGTGTCTGAGTGTCTTTACACCTCCAGAAGATAGCTGCTCGTCAAAATGTAGCTGTGTGCATTCTTTGAGAATGACTGAATATCAACATGGACAAGGAACAGGTAAAGGCGGGAGGGGGGGCTGGTTACAACAGTTCAGCGTTTAGATCTGTTTCGACCTGAAGAGAAATCAACGGCTGAATGACTTCTTGGATCACGTTGTTGTGCACATGGTGTTTCACATATTATATGAATAATGCATCCTCTGCATATCGGTCTCTTTCTCGGTGTCCTTATATCGCTCTCACTGTCCCTCTCTTTCTCTAATGGCTTTCCAAAGCAATGACAAGCTCTTCCCCTGGATAACCCACTACGTTGCCAAGGTAAGACACTAGAAACGTCACACATTATGGTATCATTTCATTTTTCATAATTTCCAGGAAAGCAATATTCTGGGCCCATGACATTATTTGCAGTTATTGGTTCATATAAGCCGTCATGGTAACCTGTGGTCGCTTCTTCCAGATGTGTTCAAATGGTTCCTTCTCAACCCATTTGCCATTCAATCAACAGGCCAACAGTCAGACGTCCACAGTCCACCTGTAGGCCTCCGTGAGCAGGATGGTCCCTTCCTGCTACTCAATCACACACACCTAAAATCATTGTCATTGAGTCACGTTGGACAGAAGCATCTGCTGAATGAAGCTGGATGAATAATGGTAAATAGATACCCCAGCGCATTTATAAATTAACCACAACGGGGTCGTCCCGTTTCCCTCACTATCTCCAATCAGCAACTAAACACGGTAAACAACATTCATTCAAACATTATTCATCCGCGTTCCCCGCCAGCGGAATGCCTTGATCTACCACCGTATGCCAAGGAGAACGATCCTGAACGAAGGAACATGGCCGATCTTCTGTGTGGATATTTGAATTAAAGTTGTGAACGGCAGATGATTAAGGAAATATCATAAAGTAATTTAAGTCAATCCCTCTCACTGCACCAGCCGATGTCACTCGTTAGCTGTTCATCTTGATTGTTTGCTCATGCACCCATCACACATCAGAGTCACACCAGGGTAAACACAGCTGCGTGCTTTTAATATTAACTTGTGATCAGTGTTTGTGTTGTATGCATATATATTAATATTTATGCCTGTGTATTGTTTTTCTGTACATGATTAATAATAATAATAATAAAAAAAACTAATAGTGCTACAGAACCAACATTAGTTCCGTCCGTTAATTCTTGTTTATTTGAATGGGGAAAAATGTTATCGGTCCAAATGTTGAAAATCGACTTTGACCCTCAGGAACGAATAATCGAATAATCTAATATTCTGACCCATCCCTAATCAACAGTAGCAGCACTTTCTCTCTACTTGTCCAGCAACATGTGCTGTCGTTTCCTGCATGACCTGAGTTGCACTACTGTGATAAAGGTCCATTACAGAAGCCAGATGGTTGACTCCAGTCTGCTTAAGACCGCCATTTATGTGTAGACTTAAGGACCTCCTCCAAGTCCCACACTTAACTTTGGTCTCGTTATGCTGAGCCTGTGTGAAAGCACTACCTGAAACCCCTGAAGGCAAAACGATAAACATGAAAGGGTAAAGCGTTGACAGAAAACCTGTTGCTGGGTGATCAAATGTGATCATTATTCATCTCTTTCAATATGTGTTATAAAAACACTGGGGTATTCACTACCGTTGAAAACAGAGAATAAATTTGTAAATTAGTTATGATCAACGTAATAATTTATATAAATAATTACTTTCCTTTAGCTAAAATGAAATAGATCCTATAATGCTTTTATAGTTTAACGATACAATTAAACAGCTAAATAATAAACGGCTAATTAAATATTTATAGGTATCTGACATAAGCTGACACAGCCATGGATAGGTTTTTAAAACATGTTAATAACATTCCCTCCTAAAGGATCCACAGCTCAGAGTAGTTGGTTGGCAGTTCAATGTGCTGAAAGACAAAAGTCATTGACCCTAGCTGCTTTTGTAGTAAGACATTTTAGACAGCTGTATTTACAAGTATTACAAGGTCATTCTTGTATTAGGAGTGTGGCCCTTGTATTGGAACCATAGGAACACCAACTAAATCCAAAATAAGGGCAAACATAATGCATGTATACATTCTATATTCTACTTCAATACCACCACAGCCGTGGTAGACTGTAGAGCCATCTTATTTTATTAGAGCTGCTGTGGTTCTATTTGCAACGTGTTTCTTCCAAACCTGTAACGCCTGAATTTCCTTTGAGGGACTAATTAAGTGTTATCTTTTAACTAGATTTATGAAACAGCGTTCAACGCCTGTGTTACAAAAGCGTCCCACATTAACCCTGTGTGTGACTTGATACTAGTACCTCTATATCCATACATAGAATATATACATTGTGCAGCACTACAGCCCGCTGGCAGATTATTAATGTTATATCAAAGTTCAGTCTGCGTCACTGAAACCTATCCAGCCAATGACCATACGTTACCATCCCTGCACAGCAGGTTTCTATGGGCAGCCTGCAAAAGACTTATGTAAGGCGGTCTGGTGCTCACATCACTGAAGCATTCATCTGTCTATATACAGTAGGGAAGGTAAACATGACTAGGTGTAGTCACACACACACATTATCTCAAATGAGTAATGTTGTTTTCCACACTTGAGTTGAACATAAAAAATAAAAACAGATAGAGGACTGAGCTGAATGAGAAGGTATCATTGTGATGGTTGATTTTGTAGTTAGTTATAATGACTAACTACATGATAGATATTAGCCTATGGGAAGGGTTACCAATTTGAGAAGGGTGGTAGCCTATTGGCCAATGGCCCTACTACACCAACATCAAGTGATGACCGAAGCCCTAAGCAATCATTTCAAATCATTTTGATTGTAATTGTACATCTGTACAACCCTCTCTGTTTCCCAACCAATGACATAAATCAGTGTTTAATTTGATTACAATGTAGGTGTCTTAGCCAAAGACAACATCAACAGATTAAAGACTTGTGGCTGTTGGATACAACAGCATGGAAGTACTAAGGATGTCAGCATACTGCACTGTGTTGGGGAATGGTTTGAATTGAAGCCATTCTTACAATTGAACCAGAATCATGTTTGGTTTGATTATTATATAATATTGTAATGATTCTGATTATTTTTACTATGATTATTATCCATTGAGCCTATACATTCTAAACTTCACTATAATGACAAGAACCGATTCAGAACAATATGTAATTGTTTTAAACTTGAACTTGAAACCCCTGCCTCTTTGTTTCCCAATGAGAACACCATGGTTCATATACTTCTGTGTCTCTCCTCTGAACAACAAAATGACGTGATAGTACTAGCCGAGCCGGAACTGGGCTAGTACTACACCAATACACCACATTTAAATAACTGCCCAACTGTTTGTAGGCCGTTACCGCATCACACCTTCACAAGTTCAGCGTTTACGGTTCTCAAGAGGCCGGCCAGCACAGCCCATAGGCCTACCTGGTGGTGCGTTAAAGTGCGTGTAGTAGCCTACCTCTATCCACCGATATAGGGCTTTGTAAATTGTAAATTATTGGACATGTGTGGTTTTAAAACCACACATGACCAACAACCACAAAAATTGGCATATCCTACATACGATTAAGCAATAGGCTGTCACAATAAACAAACATGTATGATTTAATAGTGTTGGCATATTAAGTGACTAAATAAACAAGGTCATGAGCTTCCTGGGGGGTTAGGCTGATATGGAGACA
>NC_140287.1:6059139-6061639 GCF_964030765.1 Micromesistius poutassou
CACTTCCTGTAATTGTTTGTGTAGGTCTATCAGCCCTGGTTGACTTCTTTGACCTTGTTACAATCTGTTGCACACGTTTTCAACAGTATAACCCACGCTGGTTTATCAGGCATTTTGGCCTCATTGTGGTTAGTGGGTGACACCTTATCAGCTCCCCAATCAGATTCACTTAGCATTCACTGAGGATGTATGTTTTTATCTAAATGGGTCACCACAGAAAAACAGTTTCTTTCAGGTGCACATGTTTCAAGTTTTGAAATGATCTGAAGGCAATTGTTCAACATTGAATTACCTTACTTATTATTAATGTATTATTTGATAGGGACAGATACACTGTACGAAGACAAACTGAGATTAATACAGTAAGGTTAAAATAAGGTCAACAGAGAACAAGATACAATAGCACAAGGTGAAATGGAGGTAAACTGAGATACAAGATACAATCCATCAAAAAAAAAAAAGTTGGTTGCTGATTAATTTCAGATAACGAGTTGCATGAAAACAGAAAAGCTGTCTGAGCAAAGGATGTTCTTTTATAATGAATCTGTACAGTTGCTGCTTGAAGCTGCAGCTCTGTATTCTCTGATGTATTTACAGAGGCTGAGGATCAAGTAAATTTAAACACAGGCTTTACATATGAAAATCAATAAAGTTGTCAAGAAGTAAATGTTTGTACCTTCATTTGCTTTTTGGCCAAGAATATCAAGGCTCCGATTGTATGGACACTCTATGGATTGAATTACTGACTGGTTGGACTGGGACCAGGTAGTTTAACAGTAGGACAGATGTGGACATGCCATTAAATATCAGAACAGCAAGGCACAGTCAAATGTCAAGTAATTTCTTGTCATCTTGAAACCGCTAAGGTTAGCCTTAATCGTATAACAAATCTTTTTAACAAGACAAAAAGAAAAAAACGACGACACAAAATAATGTGCCTCTGTTACTTGTTCAATGTGCTGTATTTACGACCTTTAAAATATGAGTCAAACCATGAACGTGGTCGTATTGAACGATTCATCATTGAGACTTTGATGGTTTAAAAAGCCTATTGGGAACCCAGCATCATTGCCTTTGTCAAGTGCTTCTTACCGCAGCCACTGCTGTGGTTCAAAGGTTCCAACTTTGCCCATGTGCGTTTTATTCACAGACTTCCTCGATGCTTAACGCGACGACCAGCGACTACTCCTATGACGACGGCTCGGCCACTCGGGAGCTGGAGATGGAGGACGACGGCATGTGCTCCCTCGACCCCGACCCCGTTGGAACCCTGGCGCAGACCTACGTCCACTCCTTCATCTGCGTGTTCGGCCTGCTGGGCAACCTCCTGGTGATAGTCACCTACGCCTTCTACAAGAGGAGCCGCACCATGACGGACATCTTCCTGCTCAACGTGGCCGTGGCCGACCTGCTCTTCGTCGCCTCCCTCCCGCTCACCATTTACAACGAGCAGCTGGGCTGGCCCATGGCCACCGGCGCGTGCAAGGCGGCGAGGGGCCTCTACAGCGTCAACCTCTACGCCGGCATGCTCCTGCTGGCGTGCGTCGGCGGCGACCGCTACGTGGCCATCGTCCAGGCCCGGCGCTCCTTCGGCGCCGGCTCCCGCTCCCGGATCCCGCGGCGTCTGGTCTGCGCGGCGGTGTGGGGGCTGGCCGCCGCCCTGTCCCTCCCCACGCTCGTCTACACGGAGCGCCTGGTGGAGCCGGACTTCTTGCGGGCAGAGGGCGTGTCTGTGACTTGCACGCTGAGCTTCGACGGCAAGCTGATGAAGGTGCTGGTGCCGGCTCTCCAGGTGGCGGTGGGGTTCCTGCTGCCCCTGGCGCTCATGGCGTTCTGCTACGGCAGCGTGCTGCGCTGCTTGTTCCGGGCGCAGGACGGCGGCCAGAGGCGGAAGGCCATGCGCGTGGTGCTGGCCGTGGTGGCGGTCTTCGTGGCGTGTCATCTGCCGTACAACGCGGCGCTGCTGAGCCACACCACGGGGCTGTTCGGGCAGAGGGGCTGCGAGAGCGAGCGGAGGAAGCTGGGCGTGATGGCGGTCAGCCGCAGCGTGGCCTACCTGCACTGCTGCCTCAATCCGGTGCTCTACGCCTTCGTGGGGGTCAAGTTCAGGCGCCACTTCCGGAAAATACTGCAGGACACGTGGTGTCTGGGGAAGAGGTTCGTCCAGCCCGGGTGCTCGCCGTCGACCGCGGCCACCAGCGTGTACGTCTTGGGCCACAGGTCCACCACCAGCGTGTCTAAAAACGGCTCGTCCTTTAGTGTGTGAAGAAGACGCGGTAACAATGCCGACCAAATCTTTCAGTCGTAGAACTGTAGTAAAAAAAAAAACAATACATGCAATCAATAAATAAAACATGTGGTTATTTAATAAGTAAGGTGCCAAAATATTACCAGATATATGTAGTTTAGAATTCTAGGTGTTTTGAGTTGTTGGATAAAATGTTGGAAAAGCTATTTTATTCTGTTTTTGAATTTTGATATGAGATTTCTTTCCGGCCTC
>NC_140287.1:6066639-6170120 GCF_964030765.1 Micromesistius poutassou
CAATTATACCAGTCTAGCAAAGTGAATTTTAAATGTGCTTATATAATGGAGTTCATCTGCCATGCATCACAAATCATGTAACATAAAGTCATAATCATTTGTCTGTACATTGTTGATATAAATAGGAAATCTCTGATTAAATGAGCCAATTGGACATGCATGGTTGTGCTTTTAAGCGTCATCATGGAGGGGATGTATTTTCAGCCTCCCTACCGTCAGTCTCAAAAGCATGTATTATCTTTAAAATGACCAGTTGTATAGCTCACTTTAATGTGGATTTACGATGGGATGCTGACCTGGGAGGGGCAAGGGAAATTTAACCACATTGTGAAACGAGAAATATTGCTAACAACAGTGGGATTTTAACGGATATGGGTGGCATAATGTTTTTAAAAGAACAAACCAATACAAGTGGTTCAACCATTCAGGCACTGCAGGAGTGGTGAACCCTATAGATGGGGTTTCACAGAGCACAAGCCTGGCCTGACGAGTGATTGATTTACTGACACCTGCAAACAACAATTTACGCAGTGATATCTTATCTTTTGGTGCTAAAAAAATATTTGGTATAATGCTGGTTTGATGCAGCTGTGACCATGTTTGTTACAGGGTATTTCTCGTTTAAAAGCTTCAAAGTTAGTTTTATATAATGGGATGAAAAGTCGAGTCAAATTTATTAACTCACTAGGGGAACTTTTATTGCAGCCAGGTGAAAACCCATTTAATCCATCATAAATACTTCATACCAGACAGGATACAGTACAATGCAAAATCAATTCATGTGAAGACAATTGTGAAGACAAGAGTGCAGAAAGGGCTTAGTGCAGTCATTTGTACCAATTTAGCCTTCAAATTTCTGTGCAAAGAAAAGAGTCTTTGTTTGTTTGAGCCTTTTTTTTTTTAGATCTTTAGATCTCTGAGTTGGAACACTAGAAGCTCAAACTCCTTCTGCAGGGCATGGATAAATACAGATACAGACCCGATATTGGATGAGCAGAGTCAGGTTCCTAAACCACATCACAATATGAAAAGACAGCACATCAATTTAAGTACGTATTTTAGCTTTATTAATTCCCTCTCCTTGGTTGCATCACCTCTATTAAAAGTCTTCCTTTGACTAATCAAAATATTAGTCTTTGGGAAGACTTTCACTTCCTTGGTGGGGATCACAGTCTTTACGAAACCCAATGTAGCTAGCCCTAACAGCTGTCAGTTCATTTATATCGTCTGAGGAGTCCAAGAACACTGACCAGTCTGTGCACTCATAGCTGCCCTTAAGGGCAAGAGGAGGTTTGGTCTGTCCTCAGTCCAGACCTCCAGCCTTTGCTTCACCACCTGCTCACGCTGCAACACAGTCTTATGGTTGGTAGGAGGTGGACTACATCATGATCTGATGAGGTGGACCTCGGTGGACCACTGAGGTGGTCCACACTGGCCTCTGGGCAGCAATAAAAAGGGCAGCCTTTTTATTTTTTTATTAACATTTATTTTACCAGGAATATTCCCATTGGGATTGAAAATCAATTTTCCAAAGGGGTCATGGCCTAGAAGGCCATAAAAACCTAAAAGTTTCACATTTAAAATAAAATACAAGACAAAAAACACAATAAGACAAATCACTTTGGGGTAGTCCACAGTGGGCTCAGGGCCCTTGGGGTAGTCCACAGTGGGCTCAGGGCCCTTGGGGTAGTCCACAGTGGGCTCAGGGCCCTTGGGGTAGTCCACACTGGGCTCAGGGCCCTTGGGGTAGTCCACAGTGGGCTCAGGGCCGTTGGGGTAGTCCACACTGGGCTCAGGGCCCTTGGGGTAGTCCACAGTGGGCTCAGGGCCCTTGGGGTAGTCCACAGTGGGCTCAGGGCCCTTGGGGTAGTCCACACTGGGCTCAGGGCCCTTGGGGTAGTCCACACTGGGCTCAGGGCCCTTGGGGTAGTCCACACTGGGCTCAGGGCCCTTGGGGTGGTCCACACTGGGCTCAGGGCAGCTGCTGGTCCTGGCTGCGTTCAGGGCAGCAACTGTTGGGGTGGTCCACACTGGGCTCAGGCCAGCAGCTCTGTTGGGCTGGTCCATGTGTGAACCAGTTAGTCCAGGTCTCCATGGGCAAAGCAGCTACAGCAGCAGAAGGATCTCAACACCGACTTGAAGAACCTCTTTACTCTGCCCTGCTTCTTCTTCTTCTTTTGGGTGACATCTGAAAATGACACCAAAACAGGAAAGTTATGTTTTAGTTTTAAATACAAACATGAGTAGACTAAGGCTTTAGACTTCTGACAAACCTAGTGGGATGTCTGCTACGGCTGGCTTGAACTCCAGTCTCCATGGCAACCCCATAGGAAGCGGTAGGTATGGATGCAGTGCTGTCAAATCAAAAATAAAGAGAAAAGATTTTGAATATATCGTAATTCCATCAACAAATCCTGATAAAAAGACAATAAAGAAGTGCATGAGCCCAGAAGAACCAAATTAATGTTGAAAGTATAATATTAGGAAGCAACTCAATAGCGGATCTAGGAAGCATTGGAGAGCGAATGGCACACCTACCCTTTGCCACTGTCTGTGGTGTATACTGGGGCCTCCCTCTGTTCCTCTGACACAGAAGGGGTTTTTATTAACCTTTATTTTACCAGGAATATTCCCATTGGGATTGAAAATCTCTTTTCCAAGGGAGTCCTGGCCTAGAAGGCAGCATAAAACATAAAAGTTTCACATTTAAAATAAAATACAAGACAAAAAACACAATAAGACAAATCACTTTGGGGTAGTCCACAGTGGGCTCAGGGCCCTTGGGGTAGTCCACACTGGGCTCAGGGCACTTGGGGTAGTCCACACTGGGCTCAGGGCCCTTGGGGTAGTCCACACTGGGCTCAGGGCAGCTGCTGGTCCTGGCTGCGTTCAGGGCAGCAACTGCAGCAGAAGGATCTCAACACCGACTTGAAGAACCTCTTAACTCTGCCCTGCTTCTTCTTCTTCTTTTGGGTGACATCTGAAAATGACACCAAAACAGGAAAGTTATGTTTTAGTTTTAAATACAAACATGAGTAGACTAAGGCTTTAAGACTTCTGACAAACCTAGTGGGATGTCTCCTACGGCTGGCTTGAACTCCAGTCTCCATGGCAACCCCATAGGAAGCGGTAGGTATGGATGCAGTGCTGTCAAATCAAAAATAAAGAGAAAAGATTTTTAATATATCGTAATTCCATCAACAAATTCTGATAAAAAGACAATAAAGCTGTGCATGAGCCCAGAAGAACCAAATGAATGTTGAAAGTATAATATTAGGAAGCAACTCAATAGCGGATCTAGGAAGCATTGGAGAGCGAATGGCACACCTACCCTTTGCCACTGTCTGTGGTGTATACTGGGGCCTCCCTCTGTTCCTCTGACACAGAAGGGGTTTTTATTAACCTTTATTTTACCAGGAATATTCCCATTGGGATTGAAAATAT
The DNA here is from genome assembly GCF_964030765.1 of Micromesistius poutassou. NCBI lineage: Eukaryota > Metazoa > Chordata > Actinopteri > Gadiformes > Gadidae > Micromesistius > Micromesistius poutassou. The sequence goes on from NC_140287.1 coordinate 6,070,084, forward strand.
ATTTTCCAAGGGAGTCCTGGCCTAGAAGGAAGCATAAAACATAAAAGTTTCACATTTAAAATAAAATACAAGACAAAAAACACAATAAGACAAATCACTTTGGGGTAGTCCACAGTGGGCTCAGGGTCCTTGGGGTAGTCCACAGTGGGCTCAGGGTCCTTGGGGTAGTCCACAGTGGGCTCAGGGCCCTTGGGGTAGTCCAAGGTTGGCTCAGGGTCCTTGGGGTAGTCCACAGTGGGCTCAGGGCCCTTGGGGTAGTCCACAGTGGGCTCAGGGCCCTTGGGGTAGTCCACAGTGGGCTCAGGGCCCTTGGGGTAGTCCACAGTGGGCTAAGGGCCCTTGGGGTAGTCCACAGTGGGCTCAGGGCCGTTGGGGTAGTCCACACTGGGCTCAGGGCCCTTGGGGTAGTCCACACTGGGCTCAGGGCCCTTGGGGTGGTCCACACTGGGCTCAGGGCAGCTGCTGGTCCTGGCTGCGTTCAGGGCAGCAACTGTTGGGGTGGTCCACACTGGGCTCAGGCCAGCAGCTGCTGTTGGGCTGGTCCATGTGTGAACCAGTTAGTCCAGGTCTCCATGGGCAAAGCAGCAACAGCAGCAGAAGGATCTCAACACCGACTTGAAGAACCTCTTTACTCTGCCCTGCTTCTTCTTCTTCTTTTGGGTGACATCTGAAAATGACACCAAAACAGGAAATGTATGTTTTAGTTTTAAATACAAACATGAGTAGACTAAGGCTTTAGACTTTTGACAAACCTAGTGGGATGTCTTCTACGGCTGGCTTGACCGCCACAGTCTCCATGGCAACCCCATAGGAAGCGGTAGGTATGGATGCAGTGCTGTCAAATCAAAAATAAAGAGAAAAGATTTTTCATATATCGTAATTCCATTAACAAATCCTGATAAAAAGCCAATAAAGCAGTGCATGAGCCCAGAAGAACCAAATGAATGTTGAAAGTAAAATATTAGGAAGCAACTCAATAGCGGATCTAGGAAGCATTGGAGAGCGAATGGCACACCTACCCTTTGCCACTGTCTGTGGTGTATACTGGGGCCTCCCTCTGTTCCTCTGACACAGAAGGTGTGTGGTTCCCAGGTAGGCTGCAGGGCTGGACCACAATGGGCTCAGGGAAGCTGCTGCAGGGCTGGACCACCATGGGCTCAGTGCAGCCGCTGCATGGCAGGACCACACTGGGCTCAGTGCCGCTTCTGCAGGGATGGACCACAATGGGCTCAGGGAAGCTGCTGTAGGGCTGGACCACACTGGGCTCAGTGCAGCTTCTGCAGGGCTGGACCGAACTGGGCTCAGGACAGGTGCTGTGAGGCTGGACCACACTGGGCTCAGGGCAGCTGCCCTTGGGGTAGTCCACAGTGGGCTCAGGGCCCTTGGGGTAGTCCACAGTGGGCTCAAGGCAGCTGCTGCAGGGCTGGACCACACTGGGCTCAGGGCAGCTGCTGACGGTCTGGATCTGTCTCCCCAGGCTGATGAAGGGATGCTCCAACAGTGCGCGTGGTGTGATGCGCTGGTCACAGTCCAGATGGAGCATCCTCTTCAACAGATCGGTGAAGCTGGGTGGGATAGGTTGGCCTGGCCGGTATCCTTCCTTCAGGTTAAAAGTGAAATGATTTAGAAGATGGGACAAAACATGGCCAATGCATTTAAGTCTACAACGTGACTGGATCAACACCTACCATGACAACGTCCTCCAGGGAGGTGAAAAAGAACGGTCTGGGCCGCTCCTTCTTGAGCCCTGTGCTCTTCACACTACTCATATACTCATTTTTTGTCTGGAAAATAGCCTCTGTTTTGGTTAAGTTGCATTGCCCTGTAGCGACTGTAAGACAGGTGGACAGAGAGACACGTATGGTGATACCTTGAGTCTCCAGAACGATCCTTTTGTGAAGAACAAATGGGTTTTGATGCCTTGGTCCAGCATGGCATCAGGAGGATGACCATGGGTCTGTATGATGTATGCCCACTGAAACAGAACACATCCTTCCTGTTAGCCATCAACCATTGGATTATTGTGAGGTTTTTGGTATTTTGAATTTGAAATACACAGTTAGACTTACCATATCATACTCTGTGCGGCCGGGATAAATGGGGGTGCCAATTAACAACTCGGCTGTCAGGCAACCCAGGGACCACATATCAATCTTGCCTGTATATGGGAGACCCAGCATGACCTCTGGGGATCTGAAATGAAAGAAAGATAGGAAATTGGAGTAACCATTCTAATCAGTAACCAATAGGAACCAACCAGGTCAGAATGGCTGTCATTTACTCACCTGTACCAGCGGGTCCCGGGTTTGTGGCCAATTTTAGCCTCGTACACATGGCGGGATAAGCCAAAGTCAATGATTTTGACTCGAGTGTCCTGTCCGGTCATCATGACGTTTTCAGGCTTCAGGTCACCATGAATGACCCCAAGGGAGTCAAGGTGGACAAGGGCTGAGGCCAGCTGAAAATCAATATTTTATGACAGTTACCACTCTCCCCCAGTACAGCTGCAGTATGATACCATTATGGCTGCCAAGAACCGAGGTGAAGGAGTGCCGTCGGCCAATGGAGCAGCCCCAAGCTTGACATGTTTAATGTGTGTTGCTAGCATGTTCCATATATGTTGAGATACAGGCTGTGAGCCGAGAAGAGAACTAGGGAGCACTGGTTAGCAGTGTAAGAGCTTACAGTAAGTACTGTAAAAAAATGTTCAATGCTCCTCCCAACGGAGGAGCACAGAAAATAGGATTGTGTATTTTGGGACCCTGCCCAACTTTTGGCAATGGAAACACCAATATAAGTGGACTGAGCTGCACTGAGCGAGCTGAGTCGCTCCAATTTTCAGTCCTCCTCCGTTGGGACCAAGCGGTCTGAAAGGGCGCCAAAAAGGTGGAGCTACACACGCCGTCCAATGATTGGTCAACAGAATCTTCACTTCTGTGCGACAGGGGGATAAAAACAATAAAACACAGTACCCGCAAGGTATTTCTGGCAACGGCAACTGGCAACCTGGCAAGCCTTCCTTCTTAGGCGTCGTCCATTGTTTCTCTTTGTTTAATGTGTCGCGTTTTTCTTTTTCATTTAATTTATTAGCAGGCTACACTGTGTCGGGCTGCTATGATGTCACGATGCTTACGTAGCTGCCGCTAGTGATGGGTTGTTTGCGACCGAATCAGTTCAAAGGAACGACTCTTTAACAAGAACGAACTGACCTGATTCCACGTTTCAGTTCTCTCTAGTTCGTCTCTATCGTTCGTTCTCCCATACTCGACTCCCACTCGCTGACTCGCTGTTCACTGTGTTAAGTTAGTGAAGAGTGGTGAAGATGGACTGGCCTGTGCAACAACATCCCGATTCCGAACATGAAGCGCTCCTCAACTGAAAGGAACTTAGTTGTAATGTTGTGTGTTGATTGATGACCGTTAGCATGATTGTTTGAGAACGAGGGAGCAGAGTCTGACTGACTCAGCTGAGAACCGTGCATTCCATGATTCACCACTACCGGAAACATGACTGAACAAACTCACCGAATCGGTCAAAAAAGTGTGATATACACACCTAGACGACTACGGACGACGCTGTACGTTCTGCGCATGCGCGACATGTAATGTCTCCAAAACAGCAGGCGGCGCTAGGAGCACGCTGTTGTCAGTGCAGATAAATTGTTCCTCAAGTTCCTCGGTCCACATGGTCAAAGAATTCAATATCAACAATCAAAACAATGTGTTGAGAGAGTGGCCGTTTCTCAATACCAAGTACGCGAACTACGGACTCGCAGACTTGGAAGTGCATACTTGGCAAGTCCAGACTTCCAAGTACAGACTTCCGAGGATGCGAGTACGCACCTGCAATTGGAACAGCAGCAGACTTGATGACGTCACCAACTCAGCTCTGTTAACTGTGCTTTACGGCCTCATGTAGGCATATACTACTGAACAATATAAACAAATTATATAAAACTAAACCCCAGCCTCTTTCATTTTAAAATAGTTGTTAATATTTTGAATGTATATAAATGAAAAGATATGCTTGTCGTGTGTATAAGCTATACACACAACTTTTTATATGTAGGGTACAGATGCGCGTGCCTAACTGCCTATGTAGTTGGAGAGTAGGCTATTGATATAATAATTACGTGAGAAATTACACAGATTAGAATAGAAACACACACACACACACACACACACACACACACACACACACACACACACACACACACACACACACACACACACACACACACACACACACACACACACACACACACACACGATTGGATGGATCCGACCGGGATTTTCGTTGCCGTTGCGATGGGTTTCCTCTATCAGCGACTTATACAATATAAACAAATTATATAAAACAAAACCCCAGCCTCTTTCATTTTAAAATGGTATATCAATATTTTGAATGAATAGGCTTACATTTTTGTTATATATGTAAAATGTTCCAATATAGGCCTATAGCCTATTATTATTGCTTACATACTAATATTTTAAAACATGGGAATGCGAAATGCATCCTGGGATATTTAACGTTCCCAAGTCCACACAAGTCACCTCCGATGCATCCTCGGTGGAACCATAGATATATATAGAACACTAGATGTCTCGTCTGCGCTGCTGGCCAATGGAGTTGAACGTCTGCACTGGCGGCCATCTTGCCACAGTCAGCTCGCTCACCCATAACATTGTGTTGCAGTGGTACATGTACTTTTTAAATAACCATAACTTGCTAAATTTTCAACCAATTTTCAAACAGTTTGGTTTGTTATAGATGTAGTTATGACACTGCATACTTATGAATAATTATGATATGTTCTAAACAAATAGAATAATCTAAAATACAAGATTTACAAGGTACAAGATTTCCCTTTACAAATAGTAGTAGTTTGTAAGAAACCAAACGGTTTGTAGATCCGTCAAGATTTCAGCGAGATAAGAATATTAGCGTTTGTGCAGATAACCCTGACCTTACCTCAGGTACCACCAGAAAGCTTGCCTGTGAAAATATGGCCGCCTGTGATGACGTTCTAGACTCTGCCGTAAGACATCTAGTGTTCTATATATATATATATATATATATACACACACATCTATGGGTGGAACGGCCAGTTTAAGAACGCATCGAGAACACTTCAAGTACAGTCGGGTTTTACGACTGTACTTGACTTGATGCGTACTTTGAATTGGAACAGTACTTGGGCTACGACTGATGACGTTTCACGAGAACGCAAGTACACAAGTACAGACAAGAACGCAAATTGAGAAACGGCTAGTGTGTCACCATTGTCGCCCTTACACTGTTTTGTTTACCATCCTTACTTCCGGGCTTCACTGATTCGCTAGTCAAGGGCTAGCCCTCCACCAATCAGATTGGTGCAGACCGAACGACTGTATGTGGCCGAATTACACATGTTGAATCGGCAGAAAAGGAATGCCGACGACCTTATCGACAGCCGACCTCAGCATACACACCAGAGAGACTCATGTCACCGACCTCACAAGACTCACCGACGCCCGATTTTCCAATAATGTCTGGCTGCAGCCTGTAGGACATGGACATCAACATCCAACTGCTACCGTCAAAATCGTTTTACGCCAGCGATGATGTTTAGTAAATGATGTCCCTTTCAGGGTTAGGGTAGTAGACAGATTAGGGTTAGGTTAGTAGTGGTTAGGGTTAGGGATAGGTTAGTAGTGGTTAGGATTAGGGTTAGGGTAGTAGTGGTTAGGGTTAGGGTAGTAGTGGTTAGGGTTAGGGTAGTAGTGGTAAGGGTTAGGGATAGGGTAGTAGTGGTTAGGATTAGGGTAGTAGTGTTTAGGATTAGGGTTAGGGTAGTAGTGGTTAGGGTTAGGGTAGTAGTGGTTAGGGTTAGGGTAGTTAGGGTTAGGGATAGGGTAGTAGTGGTTAGGATTAGGGTTAGGGTAGTAGTGGTTAGGGTTAGGGTAGTTAGGGTTAGGGATAGGGTAGTAGTGGTTAGGATTAGGGTTAGGGTAGTAGTGGTTATGGTAGTAGTGGTTAGGATTAGGGATAGGGTAGTAGTGGTTAGGGTTAGGGTAGTAGTGGTTAGAGTTAGGGATAGTGGAGTAGTGGTTAGGGTTAGAGTTACGGTAGTAGTGGTTAGGGTTAGGGATAGGGTAGTAGTGGTTAGGATTAGGGTAGTAGTGGTTAGGGTTAGGGTAGTTAGGGTTAGGGATAGGGTAGTAGTGGTTAGGATTAGGGTTAGGGTAGTAGTGGTTAGGATTAGGGATAGGGTAGTAGTGGTTAGGGTTAGGGTAGTTAGGGTTAGGGATAGGGTAGTAGTGGTTAGGATTAGGCTTAGGGTAGTAGTGGTAAGGGTAGTAGTGGTTAGGGTTAGGGTAGTAGTGGTTAGGGTTAGGGATAGGGTAGTAGTGGTTAGGGTTAGGGAAGTAGTGGTTAGGATTAGGGATAGGGTAGTAGTGGTTAGGGTTAGGGTAGTAGTGGTTAGAGTTAGGGATAGTGTAGTAGTGGTTAGGGTTAGAGTTACGGTAGTAGTGGTTAGGGTTAGGGATTGAAAGAAGAGATTGAAACTTTGCGCGCCCCATGAACCATGCTTCACCACTGGACGTGAGTGAGTGACGGTAGCCATTGGATGTGGATGTCCATGTCCTACAGGCTGCAGCCAGACCCCACTCCGATTTTCGGCGCGGTGTGCAGCCGCCTTTAAACCGACCCTACCATATAAGGGTAGTGTCGGCGGTGGAAACGCCAGCCAAATTGAGGCCCCGTTTACACGAGGACGCTTGCGGGTAAAAACGTTAAAATATTTTATCAGAAGTGCCATCTCACTTTTTTTAGACGGAGACAGTGTTTTTGGGGCTTAAAAATGCAAGAATCTGAAACCACCCTCCAGAGTGGAAAACTTGAATACGCTCCGCCGTAGCGTTTCCGTCTACACTGCCAAGACGCAAAACTCTAGAAGAAGGAAGATTCTACGCATGCGCTCAGACATAACAAAAGATATATAAGATTTATTTGGAATAAAGACATATCCAAGGGATAGAAAAAAAACGTGACTAAGTGCAAGCACTTATTTCCATCATGGTCCCTGGTGTTACAAGACAGGACATATATCCACATAAAACAAAACATTAAACATCATTAAAAAAATAGACTATGAGAGGCTAAAAATATAAAATAATCTTCCCTAACCCTTACTTTCTGTATTAAAGTGCAATGTGCATACATAGACAAACACCAACGGACAACAACTCACATGGAGGAAGACATGTTAGTGTCACTAGGGATTTAATGATATTTGTACAATGATAGTTGTCTATGCTCTTAATTTCCAAGGTAATTTAGATAGCACTAGAAAATGGAAATGCCATTGTTAGCTAATGTACTATGACACCTTCAAAGTTATTTTTCACCACCCCAATTTCATCGACACACCTTCATCCATCGAATTATGTCTTCATGGTGTCAGGGTTGTCATAATTTCAAAAGCTTAAAAAAGATCCAGGGCTTTTGAAGTGAGATTCTTGGCTTCAGTCCCGAAAGCCACAGCACCGCCGCTTGCGAAATTTTTTATCCTACTATGGCTACGCCAATATCCTGAAAAGACACGCACTCTATTTGTGATTGGTCTGTCAAACGCGCTTTTACTGGCTTGATATAGCTGTTAGGGTTATGGTTAAGTTTAGGGGTTATGGTTAGGGTTAGGTTTAGGGGTTAGGTTAGATTTAGGGGTTATGGTTAGGGGTTAGGTTAGGTTTAGGGGTTAGGGTAAGGGTCATGGTTAGGGTTAGGGCTCTTTTGTGACGCTCTCGAATGCTCACAGCGAGGGTACCGTAGCGTCCCGTTGAGTTGCATGCAACCCGGCCAATCACAGACAGAGTAGGGCGGGTCTTGGCGTGGCCATAGTAGGAAAAAAAAATATCGCCCCCCGCTCCGCCCCTGGCAACGACGACAGTACAATTGTGTTGAGGTTGAGGTCCAACCTTACCTGTTCCACTATAGGTTTGATCTGCCTCAGAGGCAGAGAATGGGTTGCTGTCTCGTGGGCGAAGTCCAAGAGAGACCGGTCCAGGAGCTCAAACACCAGACAGATGTGGGGACCGTGCTCGAAGTCCCCCATCCATCTCACAATCCCACAGCTGTCCGGGTCCAGAGCTCGGAGGAACGTCAGCATGAGAAGCTGAGAAGAAAGAGCAGGTTAAAGAGATATTTTAGAATGCGAAATCACATGAAGAACTAGTACCAAAAAGAAACACGCACAATTAGAAAATGGGCATATTCTTTTCAGCAATATATATGTAAATAACATTATTTATGTGTTTTGTTGTAGGCTACCTCTTGCTTAGCTGCTGCTAACTTTTCCGGGTGGTTCTTCATGATCTTAACAGCCACCTTTTCATTGGTGGCTGTTTCGACACATCTGGCCACCTTCCCATAGCTTCCTTCCCCCAGGAAGTCTTCCACCAGGTAGGAGGAAGACTCCGTGGTTAGCAGGTCACCTTTGGACACAGAGACTAGAGAGAGAGAGAGAGAGAGAGAGAGAGAGAGATAGCGAGAGAGATAGAGCAACAGTAATTAGAAAAGCCTATATTTACACGAAATCGACATAAAAACGAACTAGCTAGCTATATGATTTTTTTTCTTGGAGGCTACGTCGGGCCGTTAACAAAATGTACATGTTTCACACCCGTTTCGGCAATTTGAAAGTTTGACGTTACGGTTTAAACGCCAATTTATCATACCGGGATAACACTAAACTGGTTTTAGTAGGTTCTCCCAAGGGAACCTACATTTCGACGATTTGTTTGTTAGCAGCGCCCCCATCAGGTTAGAAAAGATCAATGTCGAGACGAGCTCCCTGCTATGAGGGTATATCCTCGTCGTCCAGAAAGGATGCCACGTTTTGAAACACAATGTTCTTTCGATTAATCTTTCTACAACTGCAACTCGTATCGAAATTGAACGTGCGTCTTTCTCTGAACTGAAGGTGGCAGTGTTGAGCCGAAGCGCTCTCGGAAGACCCGAAGCGTTCATATTGGTACACTAAAAATATACTGATCTGCACAGAGCTGGGAACTCACCATCCATATTCTCACTACGAAAAAGTCGAAAGATGTTTTGCAATATCTCTCTTTGAAAAAAGCTGCTCTCTCTCTCTCTCTACTACACGCAATGTCAAATGTTTTCTATGCACAACATAGATATCTCTTAGGAAACAACTTGTGACGTCATAATTGGAAATGTGTCGTTCTAAATCAGGCGCGTAGCCACTATTATTGACAGCTGGTGAAGTTGTCAATCAAAGTGGCAAATTTGTAATTTTGCACTTCTGAAAGTGAGATCAATTTTGTTTCAATTAAGTATCATTATGTTACAAATATTTACATAAATGCTTTTTTTGTTAATATTTTATATTAGATATATTTATATATATTTAGATATATTGAACGCCAATTAAAGACCAGGCAAAACGTGAGTTTGTAGCCGTCTGCATTTGGTATGGGAGGGAATGCTATTTCCATTCTGCAGCCATTTTCACACAGGCAGTTAAAAATACCCTTTATTCACCTGCAAGGCTTTGTACAAAATACTGACTACAGGATCTGATCAGCCTAAAGGAGAGGAGATATGCACTCTTCATTTCCCGCAAAAGAGGCTGCTGTTTTCTGCATACCTTATGCTTATTCACCTCCGTCCGAGCTAGGAGCAGTGGCTCAACTCAAATGGCTCAACCCCCTGTCATGAACTATGTCACTATCTTGGCAACCCGTTTTAGGGAGAGAGACTTGGATCAAAGTCAGTACGTTTACATGCACAGCTTAATCAGATTAAAGCCATAGTTTGACTATGCTCCGCAATTGGACAACTGCAATTGTCCGAGTATACATGGCGGTGAGTAAATTGATTAATTGGCCGAAGCATGTCATTCCCCGGTACGAGGTGGTGCTGTACCCATTTCAACTAGTGGTAATAGAGCCACCTGTTGACTTTTTTATGTTACCAGCAACAACAAACTCAGGCGGCATTCGAGAAAGATGTTTTCAGTAGACAGCTGTCAGTGCAGGCTGCTCTGCCGGCGGAGGAGTCCGCATACGACCGAGAGGTCGTAACAATGGAACGTCTGAAAAATTATATGGACCCGAAGTGAACTGACAGCTGTCTGCTGAAACATCGCTTTCTCCTTCATGTTCTTTTCAATCTGGACTTCAAGAGAGTCAAAGCCAAAGTTAATTTCCCCCAATTCCCCATGGGCGAGATAAACCCCACTACGAGTCTTCTTCTGTACCAGCTTTTTAAATGAATCGCTGACCCAAAGTGAGTTGACAGCTGTCTACTGAAAACATCTTTCTCCCGCTGGAGCAGCCCCTCCGCAGCCCGTCCGTATACGGCATTCCCCGCCGTGGCGCAATGAATGAACAAAGATCGTAAACACGTCAGGAGAAAAAAACATTTATTTTGACAGATGTGCCCGAAGTTACAACTTTACAACCTTGTTAATGACCCACATTTAGGAAAACATCAACTTTGGTGAAATCGAAGTGTAGTGTCTGTGTGCTTCCACCTTTAATGAGTGTATGCCATGCGCCCTCCCGCGGCCGGGACACAATTCGGTAACTACATTCACCGGCTTCCTCCATCTTCTGCGCCACCTTTTGAAATAAATCAGTTTCTCGTTTTCCGACGGCGACAACATGACTATCGTCTCCTACTTCCGGCTCACAGCCCCGGGAAAAGATCTCAAGCATGCAAGAAGTCTGAAGTACGAAAGATAAAGTTTATTATCACTCGCGAACAAGTAAGAACAAAGCCTGAGTTAGTTTGCAAAATAACCAAAGAACCACTCTCCAGACCTCTGCCTATATGCTCCATTCTGTCCATCCATCATCCATACGTCATTACCTCATCCAATGCATTCTTCCCTTATGTGGAAATTTTACAGTACTTACTGTACTCTCTTACACTGCTAACCAGTGCTCCCTAGTTCTCTTCTCGGCTCACAGCCTGTATCTCAACATATATGAAACATGCTAGCAACACACGTTAAACATGTCAAGCTTGGGGCTGCTCCATTGCCCGACCGCACTCCTTCACCTCGGTTCTTGGCAGCCGTAATGGTATCATACTGCCGCTGTACTGGGGGAGAGTGGTAACTGTCATAAAATATTGATTTTCAGCTGGCCTCAGCCCTTGTCCACCTTGACTCCCTTGGGGTCATTCATGGTGACCTGAAGCCTGAAAACGTCATGATGACCGGACAGGACACTCGAGTCAAAATAATTGACTTTAGCTTATCCCGCCATGTGTACGAGGCTAAAATTGGCTACAAAACCGGAACCTGCTGGTACAGGTGAGTAAATGACAGCCAAATGACATCCTGACCTGGTTGGTTCCTATTGGTTACTGATTAGAATGGTTACTCCCATTTCCTAACTCTCTTTCATTTCAGATCCCCAGAGGTCATGCTGGGTCTCCCATATACAGGCAAGATTGATATGTGGTCCCTGGGTTGCCTGACAGCCGAGTTGTTAATTGGCTACCCCATTTATCCCGACCGCATGGAGTATGATATGATAAGTCTAACTGTATTTCAAATTCAAAATACCAAAAACCTCACAATAATCCAATGGTTGATGGCTAATAGGAAGGATGCGTTCTGTTTCAGTGGGCATACATCATACAGACCCATGGTCAGCCACCTGATGCTATGCTGGACCAAGGCATCAAAACCCATTTCTTCTTCACAAAAGGATCGTTCTGGAGTCTCAAGGTATCACTATACGTGTCTGTCTGTCCACCTGTCTTACAGTCGCTACAGGGCAATACAACTTAACCAAAACAGAGGCTATTTTCCAGACAAAAAATAAGTATATGAGGAGTGTGAAGAGCACAGGGCTCAAGAAGGAGCGGCCCAGTCCGTTCTTTTTCACCTCCCTGGAGGACGTTGTCACGGTAGGTGTTGATCCAGTCATTATAGACTTAAATGCATTGGCCATGTTTTGTCCCATCTTCTAAATCATTTCACTTTTAACCTGAAGGAAGGATACCGGCCAGGCCAACCTATCCCACCCAGCTTCACGGATCTGTTGAAGAGGATGCTCCATCTGGACTGTGACCAGCGCATCACACCACGCGCACTGTTGGAGCATCCCTTCATCAGCCTGGGGAGACAGATCCAGACCGTCAGAAGCTTCCCTGAGCCCATTATGGTCCAGCCCTGCAGCAGCTGCCTTGAGCCCACTGTGGACTACCCCAAGGGTCCTGAGCCCACTGTGGACTACCCCAAAGTGATTTGTCTTATTGTGTTCTTTGTCTTTTAAATTTTAAATGTGAAATTTTGTTTTTTTAAATGTGAAACTTTTGTTTTTATGCTGCCTTCTAGGCCAGGACCCCCTTGGAAAAGAGATTTTCAATCCCAATGGGAATATTTCTGGTAAAATAAAGGTTAATAAAAAAAATAAAAAAGGCAGCAGCTGCCCTGAGACCAGTATGGACCACCCCAGAGGCAAGGCTTATAAATCTGTCAGTGGTCCACCGAGGTCCACCTCATCAGATCAGGATGTAGTCCCCCTCCTACAGTGGGCTACAGTCCACAGTGAGCTCGGGGCCCTTGGGGTAGTCCACACTGGGCTCAGGGCCCTTGGGGTAGTCCACACTGGGCTCAGGGCAGCTGTTGGTCCTGGCAGCGTTCAGGGCAGCAACTGTTGGGGTGGTCCACACTGGGCTCAGGCCAGCAGCTACTGTTGGGCTGGTCCATGTGTGAACCAGTTAGTCCAGGTCTCCATGGGCAAAGCAGCAACAGAAGGATCTCAACACCGACTTGAAGAACCTCTTTACTCTGCCCTGCTTCTTCTTTTGGGTGACATCTGAAAATGACACCAAAACAGAAAAGTTGTAGTTTTAGTTTTAAATGCAAACATGAGTAGACTAAGGCTTTAGACTTCTGACAAACCTAGTGGGATGTCTGCTACGGCTGGCTTGACCGCCAGTCTCCATGGCAACCCCATAGGAAGCGGTACACTGTAAACCCGAATAAGTAAGCAGAACTTTGTTCAGAAAAAGTGAAGGCAATCAGTTGCCAATTTTTTTTTGAGTTCATAAACTCAAACATTTGATTATAGCATTGCTTATATATTTGGAGTTTATGTTAAATGTAATTTTAAATTATAATTAAATTTACTGATTAAGCCAACTCAAAAATTTTCAGTTTCTGCTACTCAGAATATCTATTCATCTTTCTCATTGCAATAACTCAAGATAACTTAATAATTTCAAGCATGAAAAATCTGGATTTTTATGTTTCATGAACTTAACATTCATTAGTTTTTTCAATCAATCTTCTGATTACCCATAACTCAAAAACAGACTTGTTACAACTCAAAATCATTTACCTCCAAACTTAAAATATTTGTGGCAACTGATTGCCTTACAAATAATAAGTACTCTTGACTTAAGTCAAACAAAAACACTATTACTAATAAATAAATACATAAATAAAAAATAACAAGCTAACCCTAACCCTACTTCTGGTCATTTTGTTTACACTTTAAGATGAACCATGTAATAGTAGAAAATAATAAAACTCAGAAATGCTAAAATGACATTAAGAAAATATCTTTATGTCACAAATAGCTTATAAACTGTTAATACAACATTACCAGGGGGGCATCAGGTCATTTTTAAGAGTCTGCAGCTTGGGTGACAGTTTAGAGTCATCAAGACCAGTAAGATTTTCTGTGTGAACTCAAAAGTGTTTGTCAGTCCCTTGGGATAGCTGAGATGTAGTGCATACATCAGGCCAAACATTACCAGGAAGGCATCTGCAAGCCTGGGGAGATTGAAAACGACATCAACAGAGACTCTCACTGTGTGGTAGTGAACTGGGCTTGTGGCATCATCACTGACGGTTGTAAGGAGGACCACTGATGCATCCCCCAGGTCTGGCTCATCCATAAAAAAAATGAAAAGGAGATCATATACTAATCCCATTTACTGAAACTATGGCTGTGGCAATTTTGATTACAGTTGGATGTCATATAAATAACAATAAATACACAAGTCTGAAAGACTCCTGTTCATTCTGCTGCGTTGTGCTCTCGTTGCTGAGAAAGTGAGATGACTTTTATGTGTTTCACTGTTAGGCCAATGACGGCTACTTGATTTTCTTTGCAGTTGATTTTTTTTGATACCGTAATGGGCGCAAAATGACACTTCACACTTGACATCTTGCCAGAGGTTTGTAGTTGAAACACTGGTACATATACAGAAATTCTAGTGTGTTGTAAATGAAATGAAAATATGAATTGGTTAATTTACAGTACAATAGGCCTGACATCTCTTTACTGGGACTTACCACACATGTTCTGAAAAAGCCAGAGACTTCCTCAGATACAGAGGAAGGGCATGGAGAACAGTGGTACGCCTTGTGTGGACATCATGTAATTCCTAAGAAGATTAAAATAGTGTTGTGACAAGTTTACTAATCAAACCCAATGCCAAACAGTCCCAACTAATTATTAATTAATTAATTAATTACCAATATCTGCACATAAATCCACTAATAACCTGCTGACTGGTGCAATTGTGGAATTCAAAAGCTTATTTGAAGCATTAAACTCCCAACATTACACTACACATCTACCTGTGAAATGTATAATCACCTGTGTATCATGGACTTTGAAAATGTCTGCCAAAGCATCTGCAGTCTTTCCAGTTTTGGAAGCTTTCTGTCTAAATAAGGCCATCAAACTAGGAGTGTGGCGATCAAGCTCGGCATAGAAAGTGTTAGGTAGGTTCCGGTTAGTTATCCGTTGGAACTCTGCGTATACCTGCATTGAGGAAAGGACAGTAACAGCAATTATTTATTTTATGATGAATGAAATTAGGCAACATTACACACAATGGGACATACAGTAGCAAAGATAAAAACAGAAAAAAATAACCTATAAAATGAATTTATTTATTAAATTTATTTAGCAAAGATAAAAACAGATGAAAGAGTTGACCCATATTACCTCAGACTGCATATGAAGAGCAGGCCAGAGGTCCATTAGCTCTTTCACCAGTGGGCAGGACATCACAATAGTCTGTCGTCGCAAGGCAAACGTGTTCTGCATCATCTTACTAATAAGGGGTAGGTTTGTTTCAGTCTTCTTTACTTCCTCAACAATAGCCTGCCTCAAAAGGTCAAGACTTGAGGGATCCTCTCCTTGAGGAAAGTTAGGCAGAAAGTTGACCTCTGCACGCTTAGGCCTTTTGATGTTGGAGCGTGAAGGTTCATTCTCAGGGTTTTTTCGGCTTCTTTTCCCAGCATTTATAGCGACCTCCTGACATCCAGCCCTTCTCATTTTGGTCCTGTAATTGCCCATTTTAAACTTGATGCTGTTCTTCCAGCCATTCCATCCATTGTCAGATCCTGCTTCTTTTAAACAGGGGTGTTTCCTCACAATAGCTTCAGCCACCATTGCTATCAACTTCAGCATTCCCATCTCTAAGTGTCAGCTCAACGTCAAATGCAAATGTGGGAATTTGAACAGGACCTGGAGGCCATCTGCTCAGACGTTCTGGGGATGACACATCTGAAAGGGTATCAGTTGATGCAAGAGAACTGGAATCCTGTGTAAGTGAAATATGAACACAGGCTTTTTGTGATTACTCCTCAATGTTAACAAGGCAAGTGAGTTTTCCATCAAAGTCTGGATCTTCGTATTGCAAACTGAAGTCACAGTCCAATTCCAGTTGTTCTTTTAAAATCTCAATCGGTGCATCAACAGAGGCTGGACGGGAGCCAAGTTTTACTTTTCTAACACGGTCTGCCTCGACGACACGAAGGATCATGTTTTGTGGGGCTTCAGCTGCCATCACTTTAATAAATGAAGAGATTTGGAGGTTAAAAACACATCGGCACACAGACATTATAGTGCATTTATAAGGCTTTCTAAATGTTTATGATCATTAATGACAACCTCCAACGTGTTCAGCATTCATAATGCTTTATACCTCCATGCCAAAGTGACAGTGTTTGAAAGAAAAATCGGAGACCTGGGTTCTACAGTACATTATATTATATAATGGGTATATATATATATATATTTTGGGTCAGCTCTAATGTTGATGTATATAATGATTGATTATACTGAGCACATTTTCCAATAAATGAACAATTAATGATTTATGAAGAATTACTTAATTTTGTCTCACTTGTATGAACCTCTTGGGAGTCAACAGCAGCAAGCCATCAATCTTGTATGCAGAGAGTGGGATTGTGTCATTGAAGTCAGATTGCAGGTGGATAGACAGGCTTCCCTGTGTAGCTGACAGCTCGTATGATCGAAGATGCTCTACATACCAGGAGTCATAATCACAACAGAGAAAGGAAACATTGTGATTCACAAGGTAGATCTGTGTTAGTCTGCAACATTTTGACAGTCCCCCACTGATTCCAACTGACACAAACATGCCACTGGTATAGTCTGTGCCATCAATGGTCACCTTTGATGTACGATAGACAGTGTCACTAGTTGTTTGTCCTCTAATGTGAGCCTGAGCTACTTCTGGTAGAGCTGAAACCAAAACAGAGTCAGTCAGGGAGTGGGCTAATTTTTGAAAAGTGGCTGTGCTGCAGCCTGCAGTGTTTAAGTAAATATGTTCTAGTAATAAAAGAAGCTGAACACAGTTTACAGTGCCAAGTCATATTTGTTGCAGCAACCTAAAACACACAAAAAAAAGACACCTGTCATGAAGTTTAAACCTCCATCAGAACTATCAAAAACTGCAGTCATATTCCTCATACTAAAAGTGTACAACAATATACACCAACATTGATTAAAACAAAGTAGATGTGTAAGATGCCCGTTAGACTATTCAAAACATTTTATTACACAAATAAGTCAAAGTTAGGTAAAGCTGGGCTGGTAGCATCCATCAATTATTATCATAGCAATAACAAAACAACAACAACAACAAAAATATATATATATACATATATTTAAAAGGTCTCATTCCACCGTGTTTTTTTTTTTGCGGTGGTCACTAGTAGCAATAAATGCCCTGAGAGTCGGTTTTGGTGAAAATAATGCTCTGGTCTCTCCTGTTTCACACTGCTCTAGTGTGGTAGTGGAGGTGGGCGGGGAAGAACGACCCGATTTGGGATCTTATTCATAAGATGCAAATGTATCGCCTCTGATTGGCTAGCAGCACTGTCAGTCACAGTAATGATACCAATTCAACTTACAGAGAGAAACACACAGAGAAAGGGAGAACGAGAGAGAGAAGGATAACCACTGGGCTCCTTGTGGGTTACTGGTTGATTGAATACAGAGAGAGGAGCTGCCTAGGGGCACCGCGTACCGATCGCCGGATCGGTGCACGGTGGCTGGTCCCCGCGGTCGCCGTGCACCGGCCGAGCTCCCGGGCTCCGGCGGTGCACTCCCGCGGGCACGGGGATTGAATACAATACAACAGCCGCGGTGCCCCGAGGCGTCTTTTCTTTCTATATTCAATCGCCGTGCCCGCGGGAGTGCACCGCCGGAGTCCGGGAGCTCGGCCGGGGCATGGCCGCCGGGAGACCGGCTGCCGTGCACCGCCCCCGGGAGCTCCGCTCCGGCCGCCATGGTGCCCCGAGGCGGCTCTTCTTTCTGTATTCAATCGCCGTGCCCGAGCCGCGTAAATGTTGAAATAGTGGTCATGTCCGATCCAACCATTTGTTCCCCAACTCTTGTTTCTTGGTCAAGAGACGCAACGTTGCGTCTTGTTAAAGCCACAAACAGCACAGGCTCAAAGTCGACGCTGTCTTCCCGTGGGCCGTCGCGAGCCGAGGTCGTGCGAGGCCACCGACCGTCAGTTGGTGAGGCTTTTCGAATCCGCTCGTTTGTGCGTCTATTTTCTTATATTTGCTAATGCAGGCAAATGTAAGGAAATAGACGCACAACCTATCGTATTTCAAAAGGAGTAATAAACGGGTTTCGGTGGAATGAGACCTTTAATTTAACCAGCTAATTCAACTTGCAGAGAATAGCTTTCAGTTAGCCTAAGGCACAACACGTGGAGTTAGCTTCTGCTTTCACTCACAACACTGACACAGCTCCAGCACAGATGTAGTTTTTATGGAGCAGTACATTTCCCACCGCGGCGCATTGGGCTCAACCAGTTTTTTTACAACAACGTTAGCCTAGCCATGTAGCCTATACAGCTAACTGACGACTTTCATGTTAGCTTGCTAACCCAACGGTCAACCGTTTTACATTGCTAACGTGACTCATTTGTCCGTCTTAAAAACACGTTGAACGTTGAACCACCAGAAACAAACATTCAAGCAAGTTTTATGTTGACTACTTACATTCACAACTCAATTGTGCAGAGCTGAGTGTTAAGCTCCGGTCAATTAGTCCCGCTCTTCTCCTCGGCTCCGGTCTGCTGCCTGAAGACTAAGTGCGCGCAAATACTACAAAATAAAATGTGATCGCTTCCATCCACCATTTTTTTTAATGTAACTTACTAAATAGCCAACCTTGTAACATGCAAACTATTAACAATTAATTCTTTATAAACGTATATACGCGCGCGTGTGTGTGTGTGTGTGATATTTTATATATATACAAATCTATCTGATGCAATTGATTTATTCTTAATTCGTTCTTGATTTTATTTATTTATTTGTTCTTTCAAAATAAGATAAATTCATGTTTAATCCATATAGTCTTAAGTAATTCTGAGTTAATAATTTTAAGTAGTAGGCCTACATAGAAATGCAAAAAGTTCATATTAATCAAAAATGACGAGTTCAATAATCTCAAAAAGAAGGAAATTGCTGTGCAAAGAAAAGAGTCTTTGAAATTTTTAGATCTCAGATCTTTTAGATCTCTGAGTTGGAACACTATCATCTACCTGAAGGGAGAAGCTCAAACTCCTTCTGCAGGGCATGGATAGATACAGATACAGACCTAATATTGGATGAGCAGAGTTCCTAAACCACATCACAATACGAAAAGACAGCACATATTCAATTAAAGTACGTATTTTAGCTTTATTAATTCCCTCTCCTTGGTTGCATCACCTCTATTAAAAGCAGTCTTCCTGTGACTAATCAAAATATTAGTCTTTGGGAAGACTTTCACTTCCTTGGTGGGGATCAGTCTTTACCAAACCCAATGTAGCTAGCCCTAACAGCTGTCAGTTCATTTATATCGTCTGAGGAGTCCAAGAACACTGACCAGTCTGTGCACTCATAGCTGCCCTGAAGGGCAAGAGGTTTGGTCTGTCCTTAGTCCAGCCTTTGCTTCACCACATGCTCACGCTGCAACACAGTCTTATGGTTGGTAGGAGGTGGACTACATCATGATCTGATGAGGTGGACCTCGGTGGACCACTGAGGTGGTCCACACTGGCCTCTGGGCAGCAATAAAAAGGGCAGCCTTTTTATTTTTTTATTAACATTTATTTTACCAGGAATATTCCCATTGGGATTGAAAATCAATTTTCCAAAGGGGTCATGGCCTAGACGGCAGCATAAAAACATAAAAGTTTCACATTTAAAATAAAATACAAGACAAAAAACACAATAAGACAAATCACTTTGGGGTAGTCCACAGTGGGCTCAGGGCCCTTGGGGTAGTCCACACTGGGCTCAGGGCCCTTGGGGTAGTCCACAGTGGGCTCGGGGCCCTTGGCGTAGTCCACACTGGGCTCAGGGCCCTTGGGGTAGTCCACACTGGGCTCAGGGCCCTTGGGGTAGTCCACACTGGGCTCAGGGCAGCTGCTGGTCCTGGCTGCGTTCAGGGCAGCAACTGTTGGGGTGGTCCACACTGGGCTCAGGCCAGCAGCTCTGTTGGGCTGGTCCATGTGTGAACCAGTTAGTCCAGGTCTCCATGGGCAAAGCAGCTACAGCAGCAGAAGGATCTCAACACCGACTTGAAGAACCTCTTTACTCTGCCCTGCTTCTTCTTCTTTTGGGTGACATCTGAAAATGACACCAAAACAGGAAATGTATGTTTTAGTTTTAAATACAAACATGAGTAGACTAAGGCTTTAGACTTCTGACAGACCTAGTGGGATGTCTCCTACGGCTGGCTTGAACTCCAGTCTCCATGGCAACCCCATAGGAAGCGGTAGGTATGGATGCAGTGCTGTCAAATCAAAAATCAAGAGGAAACATTTTTTATATATCGTCATTCCATCAATAAATCCTGATAAAAAAGACAATAAAGCAGTGCATGAGCCCAGAAGAACCAAATGAATGTTGAAAGTATAATATTAGGAAGCAACTCAATAGCGGATCTAGGAAGCATTGGAGAGCGAATGGCACACCTACCCTTTGCCACTGTCTGTGGTGTATACTGGGGCCTCCCTCTGTTCCTCTGACACAGAAGGGGTTTTTGTTAACCTTTATTTTACCAGGAATATTCCCATTGGGATTGAAAATCTCTTTTCCAAGGGAGTCCTGGCCTAGAAGGAAGCATAAAACATAAAAGTTTCACATTTAAAATAAAATACAAGACAAAAAACACAATAAGACAAATCACTTTGGGGTAGTCCACAGTGGGCTCAGGGTCCTTGGGGTAGTCCACAGTGGGCTCAGGGCCCTTGGGGTAGTCCACAGTGGGCTCAGGGTCCTTGGGGTAGTCCACACTGGGCTCAGGGTCCTTGGGGTAGTCCACAGTGGGCTCAGGGCCCTTGGGGTAGTCCACACTGGGCTCAGGGTCCTTGGGGTAGTCCACACTGGGCTCAGGGTCCTTGGGGTAGTCCACAGTGGGCTCAGGGCCCTTGGGGTAGTCCACAGTGGGCTCAGGGCCCTTGGGGTAGTCCACAGTGGGCTCAGGGCCCTTGGGGTAGTCCACACTGGGCTCAGGGTCCTTGGGGTAGTCCACAGTGGGCTCAGGGCCGTTGGGGTAGTCCACAGTGGGCTCAGGGCCCTTGGGGTAGTCCACACTGGGCTCAGGGCACTTGGGGTAGTCCACACTGGGCTCAGGGCCCTTGGGGTGGTCCACACTGGGCTCAGGGCAGCTGCTGGTCCTGGCTGCGTTCAGGGCAGCAACTGTTGGGGTGGTCCACACTGGGCTCAGGCCAGCAGCTCTGTTGGGCTGGTCCATGTGTGAACCAGTTAGTCCAGGTCTCCATGGGCAAAGCAGCTACAGCAGCAGAAGGATCTCAACACCGACTTGAAGAACCTCTTTACTCTGCCCTGCTTCTTCTTCTTCTTTTGGGTGACATCTGAAAATGACACCAAAACAGGAAATGTATGTTTTAGTTTTAAATACAAACATGAGTAGACTAATGGCTTTAAACTTCTGACAGACCTAGTGGGATGTCTCCTACGGCTGGCTTGAACTCCAGTCTCCATGGCAACCCCATAGGAAGCGGTAGGTATGGATGCAGTGCTGTCAAATCAAAAATCAAGAGGAAACATTTTTTATATATCGTCATTCCATCAATAAATCCTGATAAAAAAGACAATAAAGCAGTGCATGAGCCCAGAAGAACCAAATTAATGTTGAAAGTATAATATTAGGAAGCAACTCAATAGCGGATCTAGGAAGCATTGGAGAGCGAATGGCACACCTACCCTTTGCCACTGTCTGTGGTGTATACTGGGGCCTCCCTCTGTTCCTCTGACACAGAAGGGGTTTTTATTAACCTTTATTTTACCAGGAATATTCCCATTGGGATTGAAAATCTCTTTTCCAAGGGAGTCCTGGCCTAGAAGGAAGCATAAAACATAAAAGTTTCACATTTAAAATAAAATACAAGACAAAAAACACAATAAGACAAATCACTTTGGGGTAGTCCACAGTGGGCTCAGGGCCCTTGGGGTAGTCCACACTGGGCTCGGGGCCCTTGGGGTAGTCCACACTGGGCTCAGGGCCCTTGGGGTAGTCCACAGTGGGCTCGGGGCCCTTGGGGTAGTCCACAGTGGGCTCGGGGCCCTTGGGGTAGTCCACACTGGGCTCAGGCCAGCAGCTCTGTTGGGCTGGTCCATGTGTGAACCAGTTAGTCCAGGTCTCCATGGGCAAAGCAGCAACAGCAGCAGAAGGATCTCAACACCGACTTGAAGAACCTCTTTACTCTGCCCTGCTTCTTCTTCTTCTTTTGGGTGACATCTGAAAATGACACCAAACAGGAAATGTATGTTTTAGTTTTAAATACAAACATGAGTAGACTAAGGCTTTAGACTTTTGACAAACCTAGTGGGATGTCTCCTACGGCTGGCTTGACCGCCACAGTCTCCATGGCAACCCCATAGGAAGCGGTAGGTATGGATGCAGTGCTGTCAAATCAAAAATCAAGAGAAAAGATTTTTAATATATCGTCATTCCATCAACAAATCCTGATAAAAAGACAATAAAGAACCAAATGAATGTTGAAAGTATAATATTAGGAAGCAACTCAATAGCGGATCTAGGAAGAATTGGAGAGCGAATGGCACACCTACCCTTTGCCACTGTCTGTGGTGTATACTGGGGCCTGCCTCTGTTCCTCTGACACAGAAGGTGTGTGGTTCCCAGGTAGGCTGCAGGGCTGGACCACAATGGGCTCAGGGAAGCTGCTGCAGGGCTGAACCACCATGGGCTCAGTGCAGCCGCTGCATGGCAGGACCACACTGGGCTCAGTGCCGCTTCTGCAGGGATGGACCACAATGGGCTCAGGGAAGCTGCTGTAGGGCTGGACCACACTGGGCTCAGTGCAGCTTCTGCAGGGCTGAACCGAACTGGGCTCAGGACAGGTGCTGTGAGGCTGGTCCACAATGGGCTCAGGGCAGGTGCTGTGAGGCTGGACCACACTGGGCTCAGGGCAGCTGCCCTTGGGGTAGTCCACACTGGGCTCAGGGCAGCTGCCCTTGGGGTAGTCCACACTGGGCTCAGGGCAGCTGCCCTTGGGGTAGTCCACAGTGGGCTCAGGGCCCTTGGGGTAGTCCACAGTGGGCTCAAGGCAGCTGCTGCAGGGCTGGACCATAGTGGGCTCAGGGAAGCTGCTGACGGTCTGGATCTTTCTCCGCCAGCTGTAGAAGGGATGCTCCAGCAGTGCGCGTGGTGTGATGCGCTGGTCACAGTCCAGATGGAGCATCCTCTTCAACAGATCCGTGAACCTGAGTGGGTAGGTAGGTTGGCCTAGCGGGTATCCTCGCTTCAGGTTAAAAGTGAAATGATTTAGAAGATGGGACAAAACATGGCCAATGCATTTAAGTCTACAACATGACTGGATCAACACCTACCTTGACAACATCCTCCAGCGAGGTGAAAAAGTACAGTCTGGGCCGCTCCTTCTTGAGCCCTGTGCTCTTCACATTCCTCATATACTCATATCTTGTCTGGAAAATAGTCTCTGTTTTGGTTAAGTTGTATTGCCCTGTAGCGACTGTAAGACAGGTGGACAAACAGACACATATAGTGATACCTTGAGACTCCAGCACGATCCTTTTGTGAAGAAGAAATGGGTTTTGATGCCTTGGTCCAGCATAGCATCAGGAGGCTGACCATGGGTCTCTATGATGTATGCCCACTGAAACAGAACACATCCTTCCTATTAGCCATCAACCATTGGATTATTGTGAGGTTTTTGGTTTTTGGTATATTGACTTTGAAATACACAGTTAGACTTACCATATCATACTCCGTGCAGCCGGGATAAATGGGGAAGCCAATTAACAACTCGGCTGTCAGGCAACCCAGGGACCACATATCAATCTTGCCTGTATATGGGAGACCCAGCATGACCTCTGGGGATCTGAAATGAAAGAAAGATAGGAAATTGGAGCAACCATTCTAATCAGTAACCAATAGGAACCAACCAGGTCAGAATGGCTGTCATTTACTCACCTGTACCAGCGGGTCCCGATTTTGTCGCCAATTTTAGCCTCGTACACATGGCGGGATAAGCCAAAGTCAATGATTTTGACTCGAGTGTCCTGTCCGGTCATCATGACGTTTTCAGGCTTCAGGTCACCATGAATGATCCCAAGGGAGTCAAGGTGGACAAGGGCTGAGGCCAGCTGAAAATCAATATTTTATGACAGTTACCACTCTCCCCCAGTACAGCTGCAGTATGCTACCATTACGGCTGCCAAGAACCGAGATGAAGGAGTGCCGTCGGCCAATGGAGCAGGCCCAAGCTTGACATGTTTAACGTGTGTTGCTAGCATGTTCCATATATGTTGAGATACAGGCTATGAGCCGAGAAGAGAACTAGGGAGCACTGGTTAGCAGTGTAAGAGCGTACAGTAAGTACTGTAAAATTTGCACATAAGGGAAGAATGCATTGGATGAGGTAATGACGTATGGATGATGGATGGACAGAATGGAGCATATAGGCAGAGGTCTGGGGAGTGGTTCTTTGGTTATTTTGCAAACTAACTCAGGCTTTGTTCTTACTTGTTCGCGAGTGATAATAATAAAGTCTTTATCTTTCATACTTCAGACTTCTCAAACTCTGTTATATTGTTAAAGTGTTAAATGCGGTTTACAGTGGTGGAAACTGGTGATGGCCCAAAAAAAAGGTGGCGGCAGTGTGTAGCCCCACCTTATCGGCACCCTTTCACACAGCTTGGTACCCCAACGGAGGAGCACTGAAAATAGGATTGTGTATTTTGGCACCCTGCCCAACTTTTGGCAATGGAAACGCCAATATAAGCGGACTGAGCTGCACCGAGCGAGCTGAGTCGCTCCAATTTTCAGTCCTCCTCCGTTGGGACCAAGCGGTCTGAAAGGGCGCCAAAAAGGTGGAGCTACACACGCCGTCCAATGATTGGTCAACAGAATCTTCACTTCTGTGCGACAGGGGGATAAAAACAATAAAACACAGTACCCGCAAGGTATTTCTGGCAACGGCAACTGGCAACCTGGCAAGCCTTCCTTCTTAGGCGTCCTCCATTGTTTCTCTTCGTTTAATGTGTCGCGTTTATCTTTTTCATTAAATTTATTAGCAGGCTACACTGTGTCGGGCTGCTATGATGTCACGATGCTTACGTAGCTGCCGCTAGTGATGGGTTGTTTGCGACCGAATCAGTTTGAAGGAACGACTCTTTAACGAACGAACTGACCTGATTCCACGTTTCAGTTCTCTCTAGTTCGTCTCTATCGTTCGTTCTCCCATACTCGACTCCCACTCGCTGACTCGCTGTTCACTGTGTTAAGTTAGTGAAGAGTGGTGAAGATGGACTGGCCTGTGCAACAACATCCCGATTCCGAACATGAAGCGCTCCTCAGCTGAAAGGAACTTAGTTGGAATGTTGTGTGTTGATTGATGACCGTTAGCACAATTGTTTGAGAACGAGGGAGCAGAGTCTGACTGAGCAGAGAACCGTGCATTCCATGATTCACCACTACCGGAAACATGACTGAACGAACAAACTAACAAACGATTCTGAACGATTCTTCTTGGCGAACTGACCGACGCAAACTGAATCGAGGAAAAGAATCATGAAATCCATCACTAGCTGCCACGGCTATAGCCATCCGGCTTAAGGCAGCTGCACACCAAGACGACGGGCTATCAATCTCACTGAATCGGTCAAAAAAGTGTGATAAAATAGCCCAAAGTTAAAACAGTACACTCACTGGCTCTTTAAGTTGACAAGCTAACCCGCATAATTACTTCATTACTTGTATAAAACATGCTGCTTTGCTTACAGTGAGTGTGTTCTCCACGCTGCCTGGAGGCGGAGCTAGTAGTGTGCGCAAGAAGCACGTCTATCAGCAGCCATGACCCGCCCCACTCTGCCTTTCATTGGATAGTACTCGTCGTTGATAACATGAATGAGATGTAGACACGACGTGAATGAGATGTAGATGCAATTTCCTGCATTCTAGTCCATTTTAGGGTGACTTGCTGGACATTGGCAAATCCTAAATCCCTTCTAATTCATAGCCTACATTTTCAGTTGCAGGGCCTGCTCAAGACAATACTATTTAATGGAAAGAAACAATAACCACTTAACTATTTACTTCTAGAGGTTTTTATGTAAACTACAATGGCAAATGTGAGACTAACTTTCAGTAGATTCAAAGTAGGATTGCAGAGATGGATTGTTTGTTTGTTTGTTTGTTTGTTTGTTTGCTTTTTTGAATTTTAGAAGTGGTATGCCCACTGTGCTTAACCAACAATAGGCCCATGATTTTGTAGCAAAGTATTATCCATGCTGTTGCATGTCCTTTCCACTTTGATTTGATTTGATTTATTTGGAATAAAGACATATCCAAGGGATAGAAAAAAAAACATGACAAAGTGCAAGCACTTATTTCCATCATGGTCCCTGGTGTTACAAGACAGAACATATATCCACATAAAACAAAACATTAAACATCATAAACAAAATAGACTATGAGAGGCTAAAAAATATAAAAGAATCTTCCCTAACCCTTACTTTCTGTATTAAAGTGCAATGTGCATACATAGACAAACACCAACTCACATGGAGGAAGACATGTTAGTGTCACTAGGGATTTAAATTCACCAGGATTTTACCTTTTTTCTGAAACAATGATAGTTGTCTATGCTAAGGTAATTTAGATGGCACTAGAAAATGGAAATGAAAACTCAAGAATGGAGGCCATTGTTAGCTAATGTACTATAACCCCCCCCCCCCCCAACGACGACAGTACAATTGTGTTGAGGTCCAACCTTACCTGTTCCACTATAGGTTTGATCTGCCTCAGGGGCAGACAGTGGTATGGTGTCTGATGGGTGAAGTCCGAGAGAGACCGCTCCAGGAGCTCAAACACCAGACAGATGTGGGGACCGTGCTCGAAGTCCCCCATCCATCTCACAATCCCACAGCTGTCCGGGTCCAGAGCTCGGAGGAACGTCAGCATGAGAAGCTGAGAAGAAAGAGCAGGTTAAAGAGATATTTTAGAATGCGAAATCACATGAAGAACTAGTACCAAAAAGAAACACACACAATTAGAAAATGGGCATATTCTTTTTAGCAATATATATTTAAATAACATTATTGATGTGTTTTGTTGTAGGCTACCTCCTGCTTAGCTGCCGCTAACTTTTCCGGGTGGTTCTTCGTGATCTTAACAGCCACCTTTTCATTGGTGGCTGTTTCGACACATCTGGCCACCTTCCCATAGGTTCCTTCCCCCAGGAAGTCTTCCACCAGGTAGGAGGAAGACTCCGTGGTTAGCAGGTCACCTTTGGACACAGAGACTAGAGAGAGAGAGATAGCAAGAGAGAGAGAGCAACAGTAATTAGAAAAGCCTATATTTACACGAAATCGACATCAAAACTAACTAGCTAGCTATATGATTTTTATCTTGTAGGCTACGTCGGGCCGTTAACAAAATGTACATGTTTCACACCCGTTTCGGCAATTTGAAAGCATTCCGTTTGACGTTACGGTTTAAACGCCAATTTATCATACCGGGATAACACTAAAATGGTTTTAGTAGGTTCTCCCAAGGGAACCTACATTTCGACGATTTGTTTGTTAGCAGCGCCCCCATCAGGTTAGAAAAGACCTTAGAAAAGATCAATGTCGAGACGAGCTCCCTGCTATGAGGGTATATCCTCGTCGTCCAGAAAGGATGCCACGTTTTGAAACACAATGTTCTTTCGATTAATCTTTCTACAACTGCAACTCGTATCGAAATTGAACGTGCGTCTTTCTCTGAACTGAAGGTGGCAGTGTTGACCCGAAGCGTTCACATTGGTACACTAAAAATATACTGATCTGCACAGCTGGGAACTCACCATCCATATTCTCACTACGAAAAAGTCGAAAGATGTTTTGCAATATCTCTCTCTTTTTCAACAAAGCTGCTCTCTCTCTCTCTCTCTCTCTCTACTACACGCAATGTCAAATGTTTTCTATGCAAAACATAGATATCTCTTAGGAAACAACTTGTGACGTCATAATTGGAAATGTGATCAGGCGCGTAGCCACTATTATTGAAAGCTGGGGCAGTTGTCAATCAAAGTGGCAAATTTGTAATTTTGCACTTCTGAAAGTGAGATCAATTTTGTTTCAATTAAGTATCATTATGTTACAAATATTTACATAAATGCTTTTTTTGTTAATATTTTATATTCTGTGCTTAATTCTGATTGGGAAAGCTATG
Source organism: Micromesistius poutassou (assembly GCF_964030765.1). NCBI lineage: Eukaryota > Metazoa > Chordata > Actinopteri > Gadiformes > Gadidae > Micromesistius > Micromesistius poutassou. The sequence goes on from NC_140287.1 coordinate 6,098,112, forward strand.
TAGGCGGCCGCAGCTTTCTGAGCCCAGACACCCAAAACGACTTGCTGGAGGCTGCCGCAGCTCTGCTGTTGCATAAAGTAAAAAGTGTGTTGAATGAAAACAACGAAACATACTATGCGTTGAACGCCAATTAATATAAAGACCAGGCAAAACGTGAGCTTGTAGCCGTCTGCATTTGGTATGGGAGGGAATGCTATTTCCATTCTGCAGTCATTTTCACACAGACAGTTAAAAATACCCTTTATTCACCTGCAAGGCTTTGTACAAAATACTGACTACAGGATCTGATCAGCCTAAAGGAGAGGAGATATGCACTCTTCATTTCCCCCAAAAGATGCTGCTGTTTTCTGCATACCTTATGCTTATTCACCTCCGTCCGAGCTAGGAGCAGTAGCTCAACTCAAATGGCTCAACCCCCTGTCATGAACTATGTCCCTCTCTATCTTGGCAACCCGTTTTAGGGAGAGAGACTTGGATCAAAGTCAGTACGTTTACATGCACAGCTTAATCAGATTAAAGCCATAGTTTGACTATGCTCCGCAATTGGACAACTGCAATTGTCCGAGTATACATGGCAGTGAGTAAATTGATTAATTGGCCGAAACATGTCATTCCCCGGTACGAGGTGGTGCCGTACACATTTCAACTAGTGGTAATAGAGCCACCTGTTGACCTTTTTATGTTACCAGCAACAACAAACTCAGGCGGCATTCGAGAAAGATGTTTTCAGTAGACAGCTGTCAGTGCGGACTCCTCCGGCTGCTCTGCCGGCGGAGGAGTCCGCATACGACCGAGAGGTCGGAACAATGGAGTGTCGGAGAAATGATATGGACCCGAAGTGAACTGACTGCTGTCTGCTGAAACATCGCTTTCTCCTCCATGTTCGTTTCCATCTGGACTTCAGAGAGTCAAAGCCAAAGTTAATTTCCCCCAATTCCTTTTCCCCATGGGTGAGATAAACCCCACTACGAGTCTTCTTCTGCGCCAGCTTTTTAAATAAATCGCCGACCCAAAGTGAGTTGACAGCGGTCTACTGAAAACATCTTTCTCCTGCTGGAGAAGCCCCTCCGCATCCCGTCCGTATACGGCATTCCCCGCCGTGGCGCAATGAATGAATAAAGATCGTAAACATTTATTTTGACAGATGTGCCCGAAGTTACAACTTTACAAAAAAGAAAAAAAAAAAAAAAGATCTACTTTTAATTCAGCCTTGGGTGAAATCGAAGTGTAGTGTCTGTGTGCTTCCATCTTTAATGAATGCATGCCATGCGCGCTCCCGCAGCCGGGACACAATTCGTTAACTACATTCACCGGCTTCCTCCATCTTCTGCGCCACCTTTGAAAATAAATCACTGTTTCTCGTTTTCCGACGGCGACAACACGACTATCGTCTCCTACTTCCGGCTCACGGCCCCGGGAAAAGATCTCGAGCATGCGAGAAGTCTGAAGTATTAAAGATAAAGAGTTTATCACTCGCGAACAAGTAAGAACAAAGCCTGAGTTAGTTTGCAAAATAACCAGAGAACCACTCCCCAGACCTCTGCCTATATGCTCCATTCTGTCCATCCATCATCCATACGTCATTGCCTCATCCAATGCATTCTTCCCTTATGTGGAAATTTTACAGTACTTACTGTACGCTCTTACACTGCTAACCAGTGCTCCCTAGTTCTCTTCTCGGCTCACAGCCTGTATCTCAACATATATGAAACATGCTAGCATTAAACATGTCAAGCTTGGGGCTGCTCCATTGGCCGACCGCACTCCTTCACCTCGGTTCTTGGCAGCCATAATGGTAGCATACTGCAGCTGTACTGGGGGAGAGTGGTAACTGTCATAAAATATTGATTTTCAGCTGGCCTCAGCTCTTGTCCACCTTGACTCCCTTGGGATCATTCATGGTGACCTGAAGCCTGAAAACGTCATGATGACCGGACAGGACACTCGAGTCAAAATCATTGACTTTGGCTTATCCCGCCATGTGTACGAGGCTAAAATTGGCCACAAAACCGGGACCTGCTGGTACAGGTGAGTAAATGACATCCTGACCTGGTTGGTTCCTATTGGTTACTGATTAGAATGGTTGCTCCAATTTCCTATCTTTCTTTCATTTCAGATCCCCAGAGGTCATGCTGGGTCTCCCATATACAGGCAAGATTGATATGTGGTCTCCGGGTTGCCTGACAGCCGAGTTGTTAATTGGCTACCCCATTTATCCCGGCCGCACGGAGTATGATATGGTAAGTCTAACTGTGTATTTCAAAGTCAAAATACCAAAAACCTCACAATAATCCAATGGTTGATGGCTAACAGGAAGGATGTGTTCTGTTGTGTTTCAGTGGGCATACATCATACAGACAGGCACTGCATCCATACCTACCGCTTCCTATGGGGTTGCCATGGAGACTGTGGTGGTCAAGCCAGCCGTAGGAGACATCCCACTAGGTTTGTCAGAAGTCTAAAGCCTTAGTCTACTCATGTTTGTATTTAATACTAAAACATACATTTCCTGTTTGGTGTCATTTTCAGATGTCACCCAAAAGAAGAAGCAGGGCAGAGTAAAGAGGTTTTTCAAGTCGGTGTTGAGATCCTTCTGCTGCTGTTGCTGCTTTGCCCATGGAGACCTGGACTAACTGGTTCACACATGGACCAGCCCAACAGAGCTGCTGGCCTGAGCCCAGTGTGGACCACCCCAACAGTTGTTGCCCTGAACGCAGCCAGGACCAACAGCTGCCCTGAGCCCAGTGTGGACCACCCCAAGGGCCCTGAGCCCACTGTGGACTACCCCAAGGGCCCTGAGCCCAGTGTGGACTACCCCAAGGGCCCTGAGCCCAGTGTGGATTACCCCAAGGACCCTGAGCCCACTGTGGACTACCCCAAGGGCCCTGAGCCCACTGTGGACTACCCCAAGGGCCCTGAGCCCACTGTGGACTGTAGGACTGGACTGTAGCCCACTGTAGGAGGGGGACTACATCATGATCTGATGAGGTGGACCATTGACAGATTTATAAGGCTTGCCTTTGGGGTGGTCCACACTGGTCTCAGGGCAGCTGCTGCCTTTTTATTTTTTTATTAACCTTTATTTCACCAGAAATATTCCCATTGGGATTCCTGGCCTAGAAGGCAGCATGAAAACAAAAGTTTCACATTTAAAAAAACAAAATTTCACATTTAAAATTTAAAAGACAAAAAACACAATAAGACAAATCACTTTGGGGTAGTCCACAGTGGGCTCAGGGCCCTTGGGGTAGTCCACAGTGGGCTCAAGGCAGCTGCTGCAGGGCTGGACCATAGTGGGCTCAGGGAAGCTGCTGTCAGTCTGGATCTGTCTCCGCAAGCTGTAGAAGGGATGCTCCAGCAGTGCCCGTGGTGTGATGCGCTGGTCACAGTCCAGATGGAGCATCCTCTTCAACAGATCCGTGAAGCTGGGTGGGATAGGTTGGCCTGGCTGGTATCCTTGCTTCAGGTTAAAAGTGAAATGATTTAGAAGATGCAAATACATTTAAGTCTACAACGTGACTGGATCAACACCTACCGTGACAATGTCCTCCAGGGAGGTGAAAAAGAACGGTCTGGGCCTCTCCTTCTTGAGCCCTGTGCTCCTCTTACTCCTCATATACTCATTTTTTTGTCTGGAAAATAGCCTCTGTTTTGGTTAAGTTGTATTGCCCTGTAGCGATTGTAAGACAGGTGGACAAACAGATAGTGTATACGTATAGTATACGTATAGTGATACCTTGAGTCTCCAGAACAATCCTTTTGTGAAGAAGAAATGGGTTTTGATGCCTTGGTCCAGCATAGCATCAGGAGGCTGACCATGGGTCTGTATGATGTATGCCCACAGAAACAGAACACATCCTTCCTGTTAGCCATCAACCATTGGATTATTGTGAGGTTTTTGGTATTTTGAATTTGAAATACACAGTTAGACTTATCATACTCATACATATCATACTCCGGGACGGGATAAATGGGGGTGCCAATTAACAACTCGGCTGTCAGGCAACCTGGGACCACATATCAATCTTGCCTGTATATGGGAGACCCAGCATGACCTCTGGGGATCTGAAATGAAAGAAAGATAGGAAATTGGAGCAACCATTCTAATCAGTAACCAATAGGAACCAACCAGGTCAGGATGGCTGTCATTTACTCACCTGTACGAGCAGGTCCCGGTTTTGTGGCCAATTTTAGCCTCGTACACATGGCGGGATAAGCCAAAGTCAATGATTTTGACTTGAGTGTCCTGTCCGGTCATCATGACGTTTTCAGGGTTCAGGTCACCATGAATGATCCCAAGGGAGTCAAGGTGGACAAGGGCTGAGGCCAGCTGAAAATCAATATTTTATGACAGTTATCACTGTCCCCCAGTACAGCTGCAGTATGATACCATTATGGCTGCCAAGAACCGAGGTGAAGGAGTGCGGTCGGCCAATGGAGCAGCCCCAAGCTTGACATGTTAAACGTGTGTTGCTAGCATGTTTCATATATGTTGAGATACAGGCTGTGAGCTGAGAAGAGAACTAGGGAGCACTGGTTAGTAGTGTAAGAGCGTACAGTAAGTACTGTAAAATTTCCACATAAGGGAAGAATGCATTGGATGAGGTAATGACGTATGGATGATGGATGGACAGAATGGAGCATATAGGCAGAGGTCTGGGGAGTGGTTCTTTGGTTATTTTGCAAAATAACTCAGGCTTTGTTCTTGTTCGCGAGTGATAATAAAGTCTTTATCTTTCATACTTCAGACTTCTCGCATGCTCGAGATCTTTTCCCGGGGCAGTGAGCCGGAAGTAGGAGACAATAGTCGTGTTGTCACCGTCGGAAAACGAGAAACGTTTAAAAAGGTGGCGCAGAAGATGGAGGAAGCCGGTGAATGTAGTTACCAAATTGTTTCCCGGCTGTGGGAGCGCGCATGGCATACACTCATTAAAGGTGGAAGCACACAGACACTACGCTTCGTTTTCACCCAAGGCTGAATTAAAAGTAGATGTTTTCCTAAATGTGGGTCATTAACGAGGTTGTTAAGTTGTAACTTCGGGCACATCTGTCAAAATAAATGTTTTTCTCTCCTGACGTGTTTACGATCTTTATTCATTCATTGCGCCATGGCGGGGAATACCGTATACGGACGGGCTGCGGAGGGGCTGCTCCAGTGGGAGAAAGATGTTTTTAGTAGACAGCTGTAAACTCACTTTGGGTCGGCAATTTATTTAAAAAGCTGGCGCAGAAGAAGACTTGTAGTGGGGTTTATCTCGCCCATGGGGAAAAGGAATTGGGGGAAATTAACTTTGGCTTTGACTCTCTGAAGTCCAGATTGAAACGAACATGGAGGAGAAAGCGATGTTTCAGCAGACAGCTGTCAGTTCACTTCGGGTCCATATAATTTTTCCGACGTTCCATTGTTCCGACCTCTCGATCGTATGTGGACTCCTCTGCCGGCAGAGCAGGCGGAGGAGTCCGCACTGACAGCTGTCTACTGAAAACATCTTTCTCAAATGCCTGAGTTTGTTGTTGCTGGTAACATAAAAAGGTCAACAGGTGGCTCTATTACCACTAGTTGAAATGGGTAAGGCACCACCTCGTACCGTGGAATGACATGCTTCGGCCAATGAATCAATTTACTCACCGCCATGTATACTCGGACAATTGCAGTTGTCCAATTGCGGAGCATAGTCGAACTATGGCTATAATCTGATTAAGCTGTGCATGTAAACGTACTGACTTTGATCCAAGTCTCTCTCCCTAAAACGGGAGGTTGAGCCATTTGAGTTGAACCACTGCTCCTAGCTCGGACGGAGGTGAATAAGCATAAGGTATGCAGAAAACAGCAGTATCTTTTGGGGGAAATGAAGAGTGCATATCTCCTCTCCTTTAGGCTGATCAGATCCTGTAGTCAGTATTTTGTACAAAGCCTTGCAGGTGAATAAAGGGTATTTTTAACTGTGTGAAAATGACTGCAGAATGGAAATAGCATTCCCTCCCATACCAAATGCAGACGGCTACAAACTCACGTTTTGCCTGGTCTTTATATTAATTGGCATTCAACGCATAGTATGTTTCGTTGTTTTCATTCAACACACTTTATTTTACGCAACAGCAGAGCTGCGGCAGCCTCCAGCAAGTCGTTTTGGGTGTCTGGGCTCAAAAAGCTGCGGCCGCCTACATAGCTTTCCCAATCAGAATTAAGCACAGAATATAAAATATTAACAAAAAAAGCATTTATGTAAATATTTGTAACATAATGATACTTAATTGAAACAAAATTGATCTCACTTTCAGAAGTGCAAAATTACAAATTTGCCACTTTGATTGACAACTGCCCCAGCTGTCAATAATAGTGGCTACGCGCCTGATCACATTTCCAATTATGACGTCACAAGTTGTTTCCTAAGAGATATCTATGTTGTGCATAGAAAACATTTGACATTGCGTGTAGTAGAGTGAGAGAGAGAGAGCAGCTTTGTTGAAAAAGAGAGAGATATTGCAAAACATCTTTCGACTTTTTCGTAGTGAGAATATGGATGGTGAGTTCCCAGCTCTGTGCAGATCAGTATATATTTAGTGTACCAATGTGAACGCTTCGGGTCAACACTGCCACCTTCAGTTCAGAGAAAGACGCACGTTCAATTTCGATACGAGTTGCAGTTGTAGAAAGATTAATCGAAAGAACATTGTGTTTCAAAACGTGGCATCCTTTCTGGACGACGAGGATATACCCTCATAGCAGGGAGCTCGTCTCGACATTGATCTTTTCTAAGGTCTTTTCTAACCTGATGGGGGCGCTGCTAACAAACAAATCGTCGAAATGTAGGTTCCCTTGGGAGAACCTACTAAAACCATTTTAGTGTTATCCCGGTATGATAAATTGGCGTTTAAACCGTAACGTCAAACGGAATGCTTTCAAATTGCCGAAACGGGTGTGAAACATGTACATTTTGTTAACGGCCCGACGTAGCCTACAAGATAAAAATCATATAGCTAGCTAGTTAGTTTTGATGTCGATTTCGTGTAAATATAGGCTTTTCTAATTACTGTTGCTCTCTCTCTCTCGCTATCTCTCTCTCTCTCTCTCTCTCTCTCTAGTCTCTGTGTCCAAAGGTGACCTGCTAACCACGGAGTCTTCCTCCTACCTGGTGGAAGACTTCCTGGGGGAAGGAACCTATGGGAAGGTGGCCAGATGTGTCGAAACAGCCACCAATGAAAAGGTGGCTGTTAAGATCACGAAGAACCACCCGGAAAAGTTAGCGGCAGCTAAGCAGGAGGTAGCCTACAACAAAACACATCAATAATGTTATTTAAATATATATTGCTAAAAAGAATATGCCCATTTTCTAATTGTGTGTGTTTCTTTTTGGTACTAGTTCTTCATGTGATTTCGCATTCTAAAATATCTCTTTAACCTGCTCTTTCTTCTCAGCTTCTCATGCTGACGTTCCTCCGAGCTCTGGACCCGGACAGCTGTGGGATTGTGAGATGGATGGGGGACTTCGAGCACGGTCCCCACATCTGTCTGGTGTTTGAGCTCCTGGAGCGGTCTCTCTCGGACTTCACCCATCAGACACCATACCACTGTCTGCCCCTGAGGCAGATCAAACCTATAGTGGAACAGGTAAGGTTGGACCTCAACACAATTGTACTGTCGTCGTTGGGGGGGGGGGGGGTTATAGTACATTAGCTAACAATGGCCTCCATTCTTGAGTTTTCATTTCCATTTTCTAGTGCCATCTAAATTACCTTAGCATAGACAACTATCATTGTTTCAGAAAAAAGGTAAAATCCTGGTGAATTTAAATCCCTAGTGACACTAACATGTCTTCCTCCATGTGAGTTGGTGTTTGTCTATGTATGCACATTGCACTTTAATACAGAAAGTAAGGGTTAGGGAAGATTCTTTTATATTTTTTAGCCTCTCATAGTCTATTTTGTTTATGATGTTTAATGTTTTGTTTTATGTGGATATATGTTCTGTCTTGTAACACCAGGGACCATGATGGAAATAAGTGCTTGCACTTTGTCATGTTTTTTTTTCTATCCCTTGGATATGTCTTTATTCCAAATAAATCAAATCAAATCAAAGTGGAAAGGACATGCAACAGCATGGATAATACTTTGCTACAAAATCATGGGCCTATTGTTGGTTAAGCACAGTGGGCATACCACTTCTAAAATTCAAAAAAGCAAACAAACAAACAAACAAACAAACAAACAATCCATCTCTGCAATCCTACTTTGAATCTACTGAAAGTTAGTCTCACATTTGCCATTGTAGTTTACATAAAAACCTCTAGAAGTAAATAGTTAAGTGGTTATTGTTTCTTTCCATTAAATAGTATTGTCTTGAGCAGGCCCTGCAACTGAAAATGTAGGCTATGAATTAGAAGGGATTTAGGATTTGCCAATGTCCAGCAGGTCACCCTAAAATGGACTAGAATGCAGGAAATTGCATCTACATCTCATTCACGTCGTGTCTACATCTCATTCATGTTATCAACGACGAGTACTATCCAATGAAAGGCAGAGTGGGGCGGGTCATGGCTGCTGATAGACGTGCTTCTTGCGCACACTACTAGCTCCGCCTCCAGGCAGCGTGGAGAACACACTCACTGTAAGCAAAGCAGCATGTTTTATACAAGTAATGAAGTAATTATGCGGGTTAGCTTGTCAACTTAAAGAGCCAGTGAGTGTACTGTTTTAACTTTGGGCTATTTTATCACACTTTTTTGACCGATTCAGTGAGATTGATAGCCCGTCGTCTTGGTGTGCAGCTGCCTTAAGCCGGATGGCTATAGCCGTGGCAGCTAGTGATGGATTTCATGATTCTTTTCCTCGATTCAGTTTGCGTCGGTCAGTTCGCCAAGAAGAATCGTTCAGAATCGTTTGTTAGTTTGTTCGTTCAGTCATGTTTCCGGTAGTGGTGAATCATGGAATGCACGGTTCTCTGCTCAGTCAGACTCTGCTCCCTCGTTCTCAAACAATTGTGCTAACGGTCATCAATCAACACACAACATTCCAACTAAGTTCCTTTCAGCTGAGGAGCGCTTCATGTTCGGAATCGGGATGTTGTTGCACAGGCCAGTCCATCTTCACCACTCTTCACTAACTTAACACAGTGAACAGCGAGTCAGCGAGTGGGAGTCGAGTATGGGAGAACGAACGATAGAGACGAACTAGAGAGAACTGAAACGTGGAATCAGGTCAGTTCGTTCGTTAAAGAGTCGTTCCTTCAAACTGATTCGGTCGCAAACAACCCATCACTAGCGGCAGCTACGTAAGCATCGTGACATCATAGCAGCCCGACACAGTGTAGCCTGCTAATAAATTTAATGAAAAAGATAAACGCGACACATTAAACGAAGAGAAACAATGGAGGACGCCTAAGAAGGAAGGCTTGCCAGGTTGCCAGTTGCCGTTGCCAGAAATACCTTGCGGGTACTGTGTTTTATTGTTTTTATCCCCCTGTCGCACAGAAGTGAAGATTCTGTTGACCAATCATTGGACGGCGTGTGTAGCTCCACCTTTTTGGCGCCCTTTCAGACCGCTTGGTCCCAACGGAGGAGGACTGAAAATTGGAGCGACTCAGCTCGCTCGGTGCATCTCAGTCCACTTATATTGGTGTTTCCATTGCCAAAAGTTGGGCAGGGTGCCAAAATACACAATCCTATTTTCAGTTCTCCTCCGTTGGGGTACCAAGCTGTGTGAAAGGGTGCCGATAAGGTGGGGCTACACACTGCCGTCACCTTTTTTTTGGGCCATCACCAGTTTCCACCACTGTAAACCGCATTTAACACTTTAACAATATAACAGAGTTTGAGAAGTCTGAAGTATGAAAGATAAAGACTTTATTATTATCACTCGCGAACAAGTAAGAACAAAGCCTGAGTTAGTTTGCAAAATAACCAAAGAACCACTCCCCAGACCTCTGCCTATATGCTCCATTCTGTCCATCCATCATCCATACGTCATTACCTCATCCAATGCATTCTTCCCTTATGTGGAAATTTTACAGTACTTACTGTACGCTCTTACACTGCTAACCAGTGCTCCCTAGTTCTCTTCTCGGCTCATAGCCTGTATCTCAACATATATGGAACATGGTAGCAACACACGTTAAACATGTCAAGCTTGGGCCTGCTCCATTGGCCGACGGCACTCCTTCACCTCGGTTCTTGGCAGCCGTAATGGTATCATACTGCAGCTGTACTGGGGGAGAGTGGTAACTGTCATAAAATATTGATTTTCAGCTGGCCTCAGCCCTTGTCCACCTTGACTCCCTTGGGATCATTCATGGTGACCTGAAGCCTGAAAACGTCATGATGACCGGACAGGACACTCGAGTCAAAATCATTGACTTTGGCTTATCCCGCCATGTGTACGAGGCTAAAATTGGCGACAAAATCGGGACCCGCTGGTACAGGTGAGTAAATGACAGCCATTCTGACCTGGTTGGTTCCTATTGGTTACTGATTAGAATGGTTGCTCCAATTTCCTATCTTTCTTTCATTTCAGATCCCCAGAGGTCATGCTGGGTCTCCCATATACAGGCAAGATTGATATGTGGTCCCTGGGTTGCCTGACAGCCGAGTTGTTAATTGGCTTCCCCATTTATCCCGGCTGCACGGAGTATGATATGGTAAGTCTAACTGTGTATTTCAAAGTCAATATACCAAAAACCAAAAACCTCACAATAATCCAATGGTTGATGGCTAACAGGAAGGATGTGTTCTGTTTCAGTGGGCATACATCATAGAGACCCATGGTCAGCCTCCTGATGCTATGCTGGACCAAGGCATCAAAACCCATTTCTTCTTCACAAAAGGATCGTGCTGGAGTCTCAAGGTATCACTATATGTGTCTGTCTGTCCATCTGTCTTACAGTCGCTACAGGGCAATACAACTTAACCAAAACAGAGACTATTTTCCAGACAAGATATGAGTATATGAGGAATGTGAAGAGCACAGGGCTCAAGAAGGAGCGGCCCAGACTGTACTTTTTCACCTCGCTGGAGGATGTTGTCAAGGTAGGTGTTGATCCAGTCACGTTGTAGACTTAAATGCATTGGCCATGTTTTGTCCCATCTTCTAAATCATTTCACTTTTAACCTGAAGCGAGGATACCCGCTAGGCCAACCTACCTACCCACTCAGGTTCACGGATCTGTTGAAGAGGATGCTCCATCTGGACTGTGACCAGCGCATCACACCACGCGCACTGCTGGAGCATCCCTTCTACAGCTGGCGGAGAAAGATCCAGACCGTCAGCAGCTTCCCTGAGCCCACTATGGTCCAGCCCTGCAGCAGCTGCCTTGAGCCCACTGTGGACTACCCCAAGGGCCCTGAGCCCACTGTGGACTACCCCAAGGGCAGCTGCCCTGAGCCCAGTGTGGACTACCCCAAGGGCAGCTGCCCTGAGCCCAGTGTGGTCCAGCCTCACAGCACCTGCCCTGAGCCCATTGTGGACCAGCCTCACAGCACCTGTCCTGAGCCCAGTTCGGTTCAGCCCTGCAGAAGCTGCACTGAGCCCAGTGTGGTCCAGCCCTACAGCAGCTTCCCTGAGCCCATTGTGGTCCATCCCTGCAGAAGCGGCACTGAGCCCAGTGTGGTCCTGCCATGCAGCGGCTGCACTGAGCCCATGGTGGTTCAGCCCTGCAGCAGCTTCCCTGAGCCCATTGTGGTCCAGCCCTGCAGCCTACCTGGGAACCACACACCTTCTGTGTCAGAGGAACAGAGGCAGGCCCCAGTATACACCACAGACAGTGGCAAAGGGTGTGCCATTCGCTCTCCAATTCTTCCTAGATCCGCTATTGAGTTGCTTCCTAATATTATACTTTCAACATTCATTTGGTTCTTCTGGGCTCATGCACTGCTTTATTGTCTTTTTTATCAGGATTTGTTGATGGAATGACGATATATTAAAAATCTTTTCTCTGATTTTTGATTTGACAGCACTGCATCCATACCTACCGCTTCCTATGGGGTTGCCATGGAGACTGTGGCGGTCAAGCCAGCCGTAGGAGACATCCCACTAGGTTTGTCAAAAGTCTAAAGCCTTAGTCTACTCATGTTTGTATTTAAAACTAAAACATACATTTCCTGTTTGGTGTCATTTTCAGATGTCACCCAAAAGAAGAAGAAGCAGGGCAGAGTAAAGAGGTTCTTCAAGTCGGTGTTGAGATCCTTCTGCTGCTGTTGCTGCTTTGCCCATGGAGACCTGGACTAACTGGTTCACACATGGACCAGCCCAACAGAGCTGCTGGCCTGAGCCCAGTGTGGACTACCCCAAGGGCCCCGAGCCCACTGTGGACTACCCCAAGGGCCCTGAGCCCACTGTGGACTACCCCAAGGGCCCCGAGCCCACTGTGGACTACCCCAAGGGCCCCGAGCCCAGTGTGGACTACCCAAGGGCCCTGAGCCCACTGTGGACTACCCCAAGGGCCCTGAGCCCAGTGTGGACTACCCCAAGGGCCCTGAGCCCAGTGTGGACTACCCCAAGGGCCCCGAGCCCACTGTGGACTACCCCAAGGGCCCTGAGCCCACTGTGGACTACCCCAAGGGCCCCGAGCCCACTGTGGACTACCCCAAGGGCCCCGAGCCCAGTGTGGACTACCCAAGGGCCCCGAGCCCACTGTGGACTACCCCAAGGGCCCTGAGCCCAGTGTGGACTACCCCAAGGGCCCTGAGCCCAGTGTGGACTACCCCAAGGGCCCTGAGCCCAGTGTGGACTACCCCAAGGGCCCTGAGCCCAGTGTGGACTACCCCAAGGGCCCTGAGCCCAGTGTGGACTACCCCAAGGGCCCTGAGCCCAGTGTGGACTACCCCAAGGGCCCTGAGCCCAGTGTGGACTACCCCAAGGGCCCTGAGCCCACTGTGGACTAGCCCAAGGGCCCTGAGCCCACTGTGGACTAGCCCAAGGGCCCTGAGCCCACTGTGGACTAGCCCAAGGGCCCTGAGCCCACTGTGGACTACCCCAAAGTGATTTGTCTTATTGTGTTTTTTGTCTTGTATTTTATTTTAAATGTGAAACTTTTATGTTTCATGCATCCTTCTAGGCCAGGACTCCCTTGGAAAAGAGATTTTCAATCCCAATGGGAATATTCCTGGTAAAATAAAGGTTAATAAAAACCCCTTCTGTGTCAGAGGAACAGAGGGAGGCCCCAGTATACACCACAGACAGTGGCAAAGGGTAGGTGTGCCATTCGCTCTCCAATGCTTCCTAGATCCGCTATTGAGTTGCTTCCTAATATTATACTTTCAACATTAATTTGGTTCTTCTGGGCTCATGCACTGCTTTATTGTCTTTTTTATCAGGATTTATTGATGGAATGACGATATATTAAAAATGTTTCCTCTTGATTTTTGATTTGACAGCACTGCATCCATACCTACCGCTTCCTATGGGGTTGCCATGGAGACTGGAGTTCAAGCCAGCCGTAGGAGACATCCCACTAGGTCTGTCAGAAGTTTAAAGCCTTAGTCTACTCATGTTTGTATTTAAAACTAAAACATACATTTCCTGTTTTGGTGTCATTTTCAGATGTCACCCAAAAGAAGAAGAAGCAGGGCTGAGTAAAGAGGTTCTTCAAGTCGGTGTTGAGATCCTTCTGCTGCTGTTGCTGCTTTGCCCATGGAGACCTGGACTAACTGGTTCACACATGGACCAGCCCAACAGAGCTGCTGGCCTGAGCCCAGTGTGGACCACCCCAACAGTTGCTGCCCTGAACGCAGCCAGGACCAGCAGCTGCCCTGAGCCCAGTGTGGACCACCCCAAGGGCCCTGAGCCCAGTGTGGACCACCCCAAGTGCCCTGAGCCCAGTGTGGACTACCCCAAGTGCCCTGAGCCCAGTGTGGACTACCCCAAGGACCCTGAGCCCAGTGTGGACTACCCCAAGGGCCCTGAGCCCACTGTGGACTACCCCAAGGGCCCTGAGCCCACTGTGGACTACCCCAAGGGCCCTGAGCCCAGTGTGGACTACCCCAAAGTGATTTGTCTTATTGTGTTTTTTGTCTTGTATTTTATTTTAAATGTGAAACTTTTATGTTTTATGCTTCCTTCTAGGCCAGGACTCCCTTGGAAAAGAGATTTTCAATCCCAATGGGAATATTCCTGGTAAAATAAAGGTTAACAAAAACCCCTTCTGTGTCAGAGGAACAGAGGGAGGCCCCAGTATACACCACAGACAGTGGCAAAGGGTAGGTGTGCCATTCGCTCTCCAATGCTTCCTAGATCCGCTATTGAGTTGCTTCCTAATATTATACTTTCAACATTCATTTGGTTCTTCTGGGCTCATGCACTGCTTTATTGTCTTTTTTATCAGGATTTATTGATGGAATGACGATATATTAAAAATGTTTCCTCTTGATTTTTGATTTGACAGCACTGCATCCATACCTACCGCTTCCTATGGGGTTGCCATGGAGACTGGAGTTCAAGCCAGCCGTAGGAGACATCCCACTAGGTCTGTCAGAAGTCTAAAGCCTTAGTCTACTCATGTTTGTATTTAAAACTAAAACATACATTTCCTGTTTTGGTGTCATTTTCAGATGTCACCCAAAAGAAGAAGAAGCAGGGCAGAGTAAAGAGGTTCTTCAAGTCGGTGTTGAGATCCTTCTGCTGCTGTAGCTGCTTTGCCCATGGAGACCTGGACTAACTGGTTCACACATGGACCAGCCCAACAGAGCTGCTGGCCTGAGCCCAGTGTGGACCACCCCAACAGTTGCTGCCCTGAACGCAGCCAGGACCAGCAGCTGCCCTGAGCCCAGTGTGGACTACCCCAAGGGCCCTGAGCCCAGTGTGGACTACCCCAAGGGCCCTGAGCCCAGTGTGGACTACCCCAAGGGCCCTGAGCCCAGTGTGGACTACGCCAAGGGCCCCGAGACCACTGTGGACTACCCCAAGGGCCCTGAGCCCAGTGTGGACTACCCCAAGGGCCCTGAGCCCACTGTGGACTACCCCAAAGTGATTTGTCTTATTGTGTTTTTTGTCTTGTATTTTATTTTAAATGTGAAACTTTTATGTTTTTATGCTGCCGTCTAGGCCATGACCCCTTTGGAAAATTGATTTTCAATCCCAATGGGAATATTCCTGGTAAAATAAATGTTAATAAAAAAATAAAAAGGCTGCCCTTTTTATTGCTGCCCAGAGGCCAGTGTGGACCACCTCAGTGGTCCACCGAGGTCCACCTCATCAGATCATGATGTAGTCCACCTCCTACCAACCATAAGACTGTGTTGCAGCGTGAGCATGTGGTGAAGCAAAGGCTGGACTAAGGACAGACCAAACCTCTTGCCCTTCAGGGCAGCTATGAGTGCACAGACTGGTCAGTGTTCTTGGACTCCTCAGACGATATAAATGAACTGACAGCTGTTAGGGCTAGCTACATTGGGTTTGGTAAAGACTGATCCCCACCAAGGAAGTGAAAGTCTTCCCAAAGACTAATATTTTGATTAGTCACAGGAAGACTGCTTTTAATAGAGGTGATGCAACCAAGGAGAGGGAATTAATAAAGCTAAAATACGTACTTTAATTGAATATGTGCTGTCTTTTTGTATTGTGATGTGGTTTAGGAACTCTGATCATCCAATATTAGGTCTGTATCTGTATCTATCCATGCCCTGCAGAAGGAGTTTGAGCTTCTCCCTTCAGGTAGATGATAGTGTTCCAACTCAGAGATCTAAAAGATCTGAGATCTAAAAATTTCAAAGACTCTTTTCTTTGCACAGCAATTTCCTTCTTTTTGAGTTTATTGAACTCGTCATTTTTGATTAATATGAACTTTTTGCATTTCTATGTAGGCCTACTACTTAAAATTATTAACTCAGAATTACTTAA
The DNA here is from genome assembly GCF_964030765.1 of Micromesistius poutassou. Taxonomy (NCBI): domain Eukaryota; kingdom Metazoa; phylum Chordata; class Actinopteri; order Gadiformes; family Gadidae; genus Micromesistius; species Micromesistius poutassou. Next base: position 6,113,940 of record NC_140287.1, read on the forward strand.
GACTATATGGATTAAACATGAATTTGTCTTATTTTGAAAGAACAAATAAATAAATAAAATCAAGAACGAATTAAGAATAAATCAATTGCATCAGATAGATTTGTATATATTTAAGCAATATCACACGAGAGGGAGTGCTGTTGTACTGTATATCAGCACGGCTGTGATTCGGTCGTAGGCACGAGGCCGTAGGCCGAGTGCCGCAGATAATCACACCGTGCTGATATACAGTACAACAGCACGACCTCGAGTGTGATATTGCTTTTATACAACAGTGCTACGAGCACATTTTATTAGTTAACAGTAATAAGAAACAAGAGATTATGATTTGTTTGTTTAGTAATCATTTATTCGGCTCCGCCAACAAAAATAGTTCCGCAACTGAAGGGAGACTAGGCTGTTGCCAGGCAACACATATACAGTACATAAACATTCCTAGACACAAGCTCGCTACTCTGTGTCCTCCGAGTCTGATGATGACCATTCATAGTTCAAATCAAATGTTATTTTTGGAAATATGTCCATCTTTACCGTGCAAAGTTTGCCACAATCTAAGATAGGCTATTTAACAGCTGATGTAACGTTAGCTAATAACGGTTATTAGAACGCCCGTACAGCGGAGTGATTATGTCTGTGAAAAGTCCCAGTGCTGTTATACTGTATATCAGCACTATGGAATGTCTCGTTGTCCAATCAAATTGCTCGGTTGGGACCGGTCGGAACTAACTGTTGTATAAATATAAAATATCACACACACACACACACACACATACACACACGTATATACGTTTATAAAGAATTAATTGTTAATAGTTTGCATGTTACAAGGTTGGCTATTTAGTAAGTTACATTAAAAAAAAATGGTGGATGGAAGCGATCACATTTTATTTTGTAGTATTTGCGCGCACTTAGTCTTCAGGCAGCAGACCGGAGCCGAGGAGAAGAGCGGGAGACTAATTGACCGGAGCTTAACACTCAGCTCTGCACAATTGAGTTGTGAATGTAAGTAGTCAACATAAAACTTGCTTGAATGTTTGTTTCTGGTGGTTCAACGTTCAACGTGTTTTTAAGACGGACAAATGAGTCACGTTAGCAATGTAAAACGGTTGACCGTTGGGTTAGCAAGCTAACATGAAAGTCGTCAGTTAGCTGTATAGGCTACATGGCTAGGCTAACGTTGTTGTAAAAAACTGGTTGAGCCCAATGCGCCGCGGTGGGAAATGTACTGCTCAATAAAAACTACATCTGTGCTGGAGCTGTGTCAGTGTTGTGAGTGAAAGCAGAAGCTAACTCCACGTGTTGTGCCTTAGGCTAACTGAAAGCTATTCTCTGCAAGTTGAATTAGCTGGTTAAATTAAAGGTCTCATTCCACCGAAACCCGTTTATTACTCCTTTTGAAATACGATAGGTTGTGCGTCTATTTCCTTACATTTGCCTGCATTAGCAAATATAAGAAAATAGACGCACAAACGAGCGGATTCGAAAAGCCTCACCAACTGACGGTCGGTGGCCTCGCACGACCTCGGCTCGCGACGGCCCACGGGAAGACATCGTCGACTTTGAGCCTGTGCTGTTTGTGGCTTTAACAAGACGCAACGTTGCGTCTCTTGACCAAGAAACAAGAGTTGGGGAACAAATGGTTGGATCGGACATGACCACTATTTCAACATTTACGCGGCTCGGGCACGGCAATTGAATACAGAAAGAAGAGCCGCCTCGGGGCACCATGGCGGCCGGAGCGGAGCTCCCGGGGGCGGTGCACGGCAGCCGGTCTCCCGGCGGCCATGCCCCGGCCGAGCTCCCGGACTCCGGCGGTGCACTCCCGCGGGCACGGCGATTGAATATAGAAAGAAAAGACGCCTCGGGGCACCGCGGCTGTTGTATTGTATTCAATCCCCGTGCCCGCGGGAGTGCACCGCCGGAGCCCGGGAGCTCGGCCGGTGCACGGCGACCGCGGGGACCAGCCACCGCGGTGCCCCTAGGCAGCTCCTCTCTCTGTATTCAATCAACCAGTAACCCACAAGGAGCCCAGTGGTTATCCTTCTCTCTCTCGTTCTCCCTTTCTCTGTGTGTTTCTCTCTGTAAGTTGAATTGGTATCATTACTGTGACTGACAGTGCTGCTAGCCAATCAGAGGCGATACATTTGCATCTTATGAATAAGATCCCAAATCGGGTCGTTCTTCCCCGCCCATCTCCACTACCACACTAGAGCAGTGTGAAACAGGAGAGACCAGAGCATTATTTTCACCAAAACCGACTCTCAGGGCATTTATTGCTACTAGTGACCACCGCAAAGAAAAAAACACGGTGGAATGAGACCTTTTAAATATATGTATATATATATATTTTTGTTGTTGTTGTTGTTTTGTTATTGCTATGATAATAATTGATGGATGCTACCAGCCCAGCTTTACCTAACTTTGACTTATTTGTGTAATAAAATGTTTTGAATAGTCTAACGGGCATCTTACACATCTACTTTGTTTTAATCAATGTTGGTGTATATTGTTGTACACTTTTAGTATGAGGAATATGACTGCAGTTTTTGATAGTTCTGATGGAGGTTTAAACTTCATGACAGGTGTCTTTTTTTTGTGTGTTTTAGGTTGCTGCAACAAATATGACTTGGCACTGTAAACTGTGTTCAGCTTCTTTTATTACTAGAACATATTTACTTAAACACTGCAGGCTGCAGCACAGCCACTTTTCAAAAATTAGCCCACTCCCTGACTGACTCTGTTTTGGTTTCAGCTCTACCAGAAGTAGCTCAGGCTCACATTAGAGGACAAACAACTAGTGACACTGTCTATCGTACATCAAAGGTGACCATTGATGGCACAGACTATACCAGTGGCATGTTTGTGTCAGTTGGAATCAGTGGGGGACTGTCAAAATGTTGCAGACTAACACAGATCTACCTTGTGAATCACAATGTTTCTTTTCTCTGTTGTGATTATGACTCCTGGTATGTAGAGCATCTTCGATCATACGAGCTGTCAGCTACACAGGGAAGCCTGTCTATCCACCTGCAATCTGACTTCAATGACACAATCCCACTCTCTGCATACAAGATTGATGGCTTGCTGCTGTTGACTCCCAAGAGGTTCATACAAGTGAGACAAAATTAAGTAATTCTTCATAAATCATTAATTGTTCATTTATTGGAAAATGTGCTCAGTATAATCAATCATTATATACATCAACATTAGAGCTGACCCAAAAAAAAAAATATATATATATACCCATTATATAATATAATGTACTGTAGAACCCAGGTCTCCGATTTTTCTTTCAAACACTGTCACTTTGGCATGGAGGTATAAAGCATTATGAATGCTGAACACGTTGGAGGTTGTCATTAATGATCATAAACATTTAGAAAGCCTTATAAATGCACTATAATGTCTGTGTGCCGATGTGTTTTTAACCTCCAAATCTCTTCATTTATTAAAGTGATGGCAGCTGAAGCCCCACAAAACATGATCCTTCGTGTCGTCGAGGCAGACCGTGTTACAAAAGTAAAACTTGGCTCCCGTCCAGCCTCTGTTGATGCACTGATTGAGATTTTAAAAGAACAACTGGAATTGGACTGTGACTTCAGTTTGCAATACGAAGATCCAGACTTTGATGGAAAACTCACTTGCCTTGTCATTGAGGAGTAATCACAAAAAGCCTGTGTTCATATTTCACTTACACAGGATTCCAGTTCTCTTGCATCAACTGATACCCTTTCAGATGTGTCATCCCCAGAACGTCTGAGCAGATGGCCTCCAGGTCCTGTTCAAATTCCCACATTTGCATTTGACGTTGAGCTGACACTTAGAGATGGGAATGCTGAAGTTGATAGCAATGGTGGCTGAAGCTATTGTGAGGAAACACCCCTGTTTAAAAGAAGCAGGATCTGACAATGGATGGAATGGCTGGAAGAACAGCATCAAGTTTAAAATGGGCAATTACAGGACCAAAATGAGAAGGGCTGGATGTCAGGAGGTCGCTGTAAATGCTGGGAAAAGAAGCCGAAAAAACCCTGAGAATGAACCTTCACGCTCCAACATCAAAAGGCCTAAGCGTGCAGAGGTCAACTTTCTGCCTAACTTTCCTCAAGGAGAGGATCCCTCAAGTCTTGACCTTTTGAGGCAGGCTATTGTTGAGGAAGTAAAGAAGACTGAAACAAACCTACCCCTTATTAGTAAGATGATGCAGAACACGTTTGCCTTGCGACGACAGACTATTGTGATGTCCTGCCCACTGGTGAAAGAGCTAATGGACCTCTGGCCTGCTCTTCATATGCAGTCTGAGGTAATATGGGTCAACTCTTTCATCTGTTTTTATCTTTGCTAAATAAATTTAATAAATAAATTCATTTTATAGGTTATTTTTTTCTGTTTTTATCTTTGCTACTGTATGTCCCATTGTGTGTAATGTTGCCTAATTTCATTCATCATAAAATAAATAATTGCTGTTACTGTCCTTTCCTCAATGCAGGTATACGCAGAGTTCCAACGGATAACTAACCGGAACCTACCTAACACTTTCTATGCCGAGCTTGATCGCCACACTCCTAGTTTGATGGCCTTATTTAGACAGAAAGCTTCCAAAACTGGAAAGACTGCAGATGCTTTGGCAGACATTTTCAAAGTCCATGATACACAGGTGATTATACATTTCACAGGTAGATGTGTAGTGTAATGTTGGGAGTTTAATGCTTCAAATAAGCTTTTGAATTCCACAATTGCACCAGTCAGCAGGTTATTAGTGGATTTATGTGCAGATATTGGTAATTAATTAATTAATAATTAGTTGGGACTGTTTGGCATTGGGTTTGATTAGTAAACTTGTCACAACACTATTTTAATCTTCTTAGGAATTACATGATGTCCACACAAGGCGTACCACTGTTCTCCATGCCCTTCCTCTGTATCTGAGGAAGTCTCTGGCTTTTTCAGAACATGTGTGGTAAGTCCCAGTAAAGAGATGTCAGGCCTATTGTACTGTAAATTAACCAATTCATATTTTCATTTCATTTACAACACACTAGAATTTCTGTATATGTACCAGTGTTTCAACTACAAACCTCTGGCAAGATGTCAAGTGTGAAGTGTCATTTTGCGCCCATTACGGTATCAAAAAAAATCAACTGCAAAGAAAATCAAGTAGCCGTCATTGGCCTAACAGTGAAACACATAAAAGTCATCTCACTTTCTCAGCAACGAGAGCACAACGCAGCAGAATGAACAGGAGTCTTTCAGACTTGTGTATTTATTGTTATTTATATGACATCCAACTGTAATCAAAATTGCCACAGCCATAGTTTCAGTAAATGGGATTAGTATATGATCTCCTTTTCATTTTTTTTATGGATGAGCCAGACCTGGGGGATGCATCAGTGGTCCTCCTTACAACCGTCAGTGATGATGCCACAAGCCCAGTTCACTACCACACAGTGAGAGTCTCTGTTGATGTCGTTTTCAATCTCCCCAGGCTTGCAGATGCCTTCCTGGTAATGTTTGGCCTGATGTATGCACTACATCTCAGCTATCCCAAGGGACTGACAAACACTTTTGAGTTCACACAGAAAATCTTACTGGTCTTGATGACTCTAAACTGTCACCCAAGCTGCAGACTCTTAAAAATGACCTGATGCCCCCCTGGTAATGTTGTATTAACAGTTTATAAGCTATTTGTGACATAAAGATATTTTCTTAATGTCATTTTAGCATTTCTGAGTTTTATTATTTTCTACTATTACATGGTTCATCTTAAAGTGTAAACAAAATGACCAGAAGTAGGGTTAGGGTTAGCTTGTTATTTTTTATTTATGTATTTATTTATTAGTAATAGTGTTTTTGTTTGACTTAAGTCAAGAGTACTTATTATTTGTAAGGCAATCAGTTGCCACAAATATTTTAAGTTTGGAGGTAAATGATTTTGAGTTGTAACAAGTCTGTTTTTGAGTTATGGGTAATCAGAAGATTGATTGAAAAAACTAATGAATGTTAAGTTCATGAAACATAAAAATCCAGATTTTTCATGCTTGAAATTATTAAGTTATCTTGAGTTATTGCAATGAGAAAGATGAATAGATATTCTGAGTAGCAGAAACTGAAAATTTTTGAGTTGGCTTAATCAGTAAATTTAATTATAATTTAAAATTACATTTAACATAAACTCCAAATATATAAGCAATGCTATAATCAAATGTTTGAGTTTATGAACTCAAAAAAAAATTGGCAACTGATTGCCTTCACTTTTTCTGAACAAAGTTCTGCTTACTTATTCGGGTTTACAGTGTACCGCTTCCTATGGGGTTGCCATGGAGACTGGCGGTCAAGCCAGCCGTAGCAGACATCCCACTAGGTTTGTCAGAAGTCTAAAGCCTTAGTCTACTCATGTTTGCATTTAAAACTAAAACTACAACTTTTCTGTTTTGGTGTCATTTTCAGATGTCACCCAAAAGAAGAAGCAGGGCAGAGTAAAGAGGTTCTTCAAGTCGGTGTTGAGATCCTTCTGTTGCTGCTTTGCCCATGGAGACCTGGACTAACTGGTTCACACATGGACCAGCCCAACAGTAGCTGCTGGCCTGAGCCCAGTGTGGACCACCCCAACAGTTGCTGCCCTGAACGCTGCCAGGACCAACAGCTGCCCTGAGCCCAGTGTGGACTACCCCAAGGGCCCTGAGCCCAGTGTGGACTACCCCAAGGGCCCCGAGCCCACTGTGGACTGTAGGACTGGACTGTAGCCCACTGTAGGAGGGGGACTACATCCTGATCTGATGAGGTGGACCTCGGTGGACCACTGACAGATTTATAAGCCTTGCCTCTGGGGTGGTCCATACTGGTCTCAGGGCAGCTGCTGCCTTTTTTATTTTTTTTATTAACCTTTATTTTACCAGAAATATTCCCATTGGGATTGAAAATCTCTTTTCCAAGGGGGTCCTGGCCTAGAAGGCAGCATAAAAACAAAAGTTTCACATTTAAAAAAACAAAATTTCACATTTAAAATTTAAAAGACAAAGAACACAATAAGACAAATCACTTTGGGGTAGTCCACAGTGGGCTCAGGACCCTTGGGGTAGTCCACAGTGGGCTCAAGGCAGCTGCTGCAGGGCTGGACCATAATGGGCTCAGGGAAGCTTCTGACGGTCTGGATCTGTCTCCCCAGGCTGATGAAGGGATGCTCCAACAGTGCGCGTGGTGTGATGCGCTGGTCACAGTCCAGATGGAGCATCCTCTTCAACAGATCCGTGAAGCTGGGTGGGATAGGTTGGCCTGGCCGGTATCCTTCCTTCAGGTTAAAAGTGAAATGATTTAGAAGATGGGACAAAACATGGCCAATGCATTTAAGTCTATAATGACTGGATCAACACCTACCGTGACAACGTCCTCCAGGGAGGTGAAAAAGAACGGACTGGGCCGCTCCTTCTTGAGCCCTGTGCTCTTCACACTCCTCATATACTTATTTTTTGTCTGGAAAATAGCCTCTGTTTTGGTTAAGTTGTATTGCCCTGTAGCGACTGTAAGACAGGTGGACAGACAGACACGTATAGTGATACCTTGAGACTCCAGAACGATCCTTTTGTGAAGAAGAAATGGGTTTTGATGCCTTGGTCCAGCATAGCATCAGGTGGCTGACCATGGGTCTGTATGATGTATGCCCACTGAAACAGAACGCATCCTTCCTATTAGCCATCAACCATTGGATTATTGTGAGGTTTTTGGTATTTTGAATTTGAAATACAGTTAGACTTATCATATCATACTCCATGCGGTCGGGATAAATGGGGTAGCCAATTAACAACTCGGCTGTCAGGCAACCCAGGGACCACATATCAATCTTGCCTGTATATGGGAGACCCAGCATGACCTCTGGGGATCTGAAATGAAAGAGAGTTAGGAAATTGGAGCAACCATTCTAATCAGTAACCAATAGGAACCAACCAGGTCAGGATGTCATTTACTCACCTGTACCAGCAGGTCCCGGTTTTGTAGCCAATTTTAGCCTCGTACACATGGCAGGATAAGCTAAAGTCAATGATTTTGACTCGAGTGTCCTGTCTGGTCATCATGACATTTTCAGGCTTCAGGTCACCATGAATGATCCCAAGGGAGTCAAGGTGGACAAGGTCTGAGGCCAGCTGAAAATCAATATTTTATGACAGTTACCACTCTCCCCCAGTACAGCGGCAGTATGATACCATTATGGCTGCCAAGAACCGAGGTGAAGGAGTGCGGTCGGCCAATGGAGCAGCCCCAAGCTTGACATGTTTAATGTGTGTTGCTAGCATGTTTCATATATGTTGAGATACAGGCTGTGAGCCGAGAAGAGAACTAGGGAGCACTGGTTAGCAGTGTAAGAGAGTACAGTAAGTACTGTAAAATTTCCACATAAGGGAAGAATGCATTGGATGAGGTAATGACGTATGGATGATGGATGGACAGAATGGAGCATATAGGCAGAGGTCTGGAGAGTGGTTCTTTGGTTATTTTGCAAACTAACTCAGGCTTTGTTCTTACTTGTTCGCGAGTGATAATAAACTTTATCTTTCGTACTTCAGACTTCTCGCATGCTTGAGATCTTTTCACGGGGCTGTGAGCCGGAAGTAGGAGACGATAGTCATGTTGTCGCCGTCGGAAAACGAGAAACTGATTTATTTTAAAAGGTGGCGCAGAAGATGGAGGAAGCCGGTGAATGTAGTTACCGAATTGTGTCCCGGCCGCGGGAGGGCGAATGGCATACACTCATTAAAGGTGGAAGCACACAGACACTACACTTCGATTTCACCAAAGTTGATGTTTTCCTAAATGTGGGTCATTAACAAGGTTGTAAAGTTGTAACTTCGGGCACATCTGTCAAAATAAATGTTTTCTTCTCCTGACGTGTTTACGATCTTTGTTCATTCATTGCGCCACGGCGGGGAATGCCGTATACGGACGGGCTGCGGAGGGGCTGCTCCAGTGGGAGAAAGATGTTTTCAGTAGACAGCTGTCAACTCACTTTGGGTCAGCGATTCATTTAAAAAGCTGGTACAGAAGAAGACTCGTAGTGGGGTTTATCTCGCCCATGGGGAATTGGGGGAAATTAACTTTGGCTTTGACTCTCTTGAAGTCCAGATTGAAAAGAACATGAAGGAGAAAGCGATGTTTCAGCAGACAGCTGTCAGTTCACTTCGGGTCCATATAATTTTTCAGACGTTCCATTGTTACGACCTCTCGGTCGTATGCGGACTCCTCCGCCGGCAGAGCAGCCTGCACTGACAGCTGTCTACTGAAAACATCTTTCTCGAATGCCGCCTGAGTTTGTTGTTGCTGGTAACATAAAAAAGTCAACAGGTGGCTCTATTACCACTAGTTGAAATGGGTACAGCACCACCTCGTACCGGGGAATGACATGCTTCGGCCAATTAATCAATTTACTCACCGCCATGTATACTCGGACAACTGCAGTTGTCCAATTGCGGAGCATAGTCAAACTATGGCTTTAATCTGATTAAGCTGTGCATGTAAACGTACTGACTTTGATCCAAGTCTCTCTCCATAAAACGGGTTGCCAAGATAGTGACATAGTTCATGACAGGGGGTTGAGCCATTTGAGTTGAGCCACTGCTCCTAGCTCGGACGGAGGTGAATAAGCATAAGGTATGCAGAAAACAGCAGCATCTTTTGCGGGAAATGAAGAGTGCATATCTCCTCTCCTTTAGGCTGATCAGATCCTGTAGTCAGTATTTTGTACAAAGCCTTGCAGGTGAATAAAGGGTATTTTTAACTGCCTGTGTGAAAATGGCTGCAGAATGGAAATAGCATTCCCTCCCATACCAAATGCAGACGGCTACAAACTCACGTTTTGCCTGGTCTTTAATTGGCGTTCAATATATCTAAATATATCTAATATAAAATATTAACAAAAAAAGCATTTATGTAAATATTTGTAACATAATGATACTTAATTGAAACAAAATTGATCTCACTTTCAGAAGTGCAAAATTACAAATTTGCCACTTTGATTGACAACTTCACCAGCTGTCAATAATAGTGGCTACGCGCCTGATTTAGAATGACACATTTCCAATTATGACGTCACAAGTTGTTTCCTAAGAGATATCTATGTTGTGCATAGAAAACATTTGACATTGCGTGTAGTAGAGAGAGAGAGAGAGCAGCTTTTTTCAAAGAGAGATATTGCAAAACATCTTTCGACTTTTTCGTAGTGAGAATATGGATGGTGAGTTCCCAGCTCTGTGCAGATCAGTATATTTTTAGTGTACCAATCTGAACGCTTCGGGTCTTCCGAGAGCGCTTCGGCTCAACACTGCCACCTTCAGTTCAGAGAAAGACGCACGTTCAATTTCGATACGAGTTGCAGTTGTAGAAAGATTAATCGAAAGAACATTGTGTTTCAAAACGTGGCATCCTTTCTGGACGACGAGGATATACCCTCATAGCAGGGAGCTCGTCTCGACATTGATCTTTTCTAACCTGATGGGGGCGCTGCTAACAAACAAATCGTCGAAATGTAGGTTCCCTTGGGAGAACCTACTAAAACCAGTTTAGTGTTATCCCGGTATGATAAATTGGCGTTTAAACCGTAAAGTCAAACTTTCAAATTGCCGAAACGGGTGTGAAACATGTACATTTTGTTAACGGCCCGACATAGCCTCCAAGAAAAAAAATCATATAGCTAGCTAGTTAGTTTTTATGTCGATTTCGTGTAAATATAGGCTTTTCTAATTACTGTTGCTCTATCTCTCTCGCTATCTCTCTCTCTCTCTCTCTCTCTCTCTAGTCTCTGTGTCCAAAGGTGACCTGCTAACCACGGAGTCTTCCTCCTACCTGGTGGAAGACTTCCTGGGGGAAGGAAGCTATGGGAAGGTGGCCAGATGTGTCGAAACAGCCACCAATGAAAAGGTGGCTGTTAAGATCATGAAGAACCACCCGGAAAAGTTAGCAGCAGCTAAGCAAGAGGTAGCCTACAACAAAACACATAAATAATGTTATTTACATATATATTGCTGAAAAGAATATGCCCATTTTCTAATTGTGCGTGTTTCTTTTTGGTACTAGTTCTTCATGTGATTTCGCATTCTAAAATATCTCTTTAACCTGCTCTTTCTTCTCAGCTTCTCATGCTGACGTTCCTCCGAGCTCTGGACCCGGACAGCTGTGGGATTGTGAGATGGATGGGGGACTTCGAGCACGGTCCCCACATCTGTCTGGTGTTTGAGCTCCTGGACCGGTCTCTCTTGGACTTCGCCCACGAGACAGCAACCCATTCTCTGCCTCTGAGGCAGATCAAACCTATAGTGGAACAGGTAAGGTTGGACCTCAACCTCAACACAATTGTACTGTCGTCGTTGCCAGGGGCGGAGCGGGGGGCGATATTTTTTTTTCCTACTATGGCCACGCCAAGACCCGCCCTACTCTGTCTGTGATTGGCCGGGTTGCATGCAACTCAACGGGACGCTACGGTACCCTCGCTGTGAGCATTCGAGAGCGTCACAAAAGAGCCCTAACCCTAACCATGACCCTTACCCTAACCCCTAAACCTAACCTAACCCTAACCATAACCCCTAAACTTAACCATAACCCTAACAGCTATATCAAGTAGGGATGCAAATTATCGATTAATTCATTAATCGTTAGTTGATTGACCTTATCGATCGATTAACGATTAACTGATAAGCGGCTTTTTTCCTGAGAACATACATTTCTCATGGTGTCTTTAACGTAAAGCAAAATGTTGCTTATATACTGAATAAAAAATGCACGTTATATTCCTCAATTAATGTTTTATTGTACCTGTTGGAATACGGTACAGATAATGGCATTTAACCAAAATTCTGCACAGAAAATTTAAATACATAAAAAATAATTGTGCACTGGCTCACCTGTTGCATGTGAAACATTAAGCAACATAACATTTTAAATCTATACAATATGGGCTTAGCCTACACAACATTAAGCCTACATATAATTATCTGGTAAAGTATAAAAAAAACTTGAAACATTAGCAGCAGCACTTAAGAATCCCCCTTGTTCTGAGAAAGGTAACAGTAAGATCACTAGCCCTGGAAACTTAACATAACATGTAGTACTGAACACAGCTTAAATCCCTGAGGAAGGTGACAGTAAAATTAGAGGGCCTCTATTAAACAATTAAATTAAGATATAGGCTACCTCTCCTGAAACAAAAACATTCCTGTCTCAATGTGTTTTCAATAGACTCCTGACCTAGACCCCTGTATTTTTGTTCAGGAAAATAAGCATATTAACATTGTCTAGAGTAAGTCGTGTGCGCAGCCTGTTTACAGTGAGGCCAGCTGCTGAGAATACATGTTCAGATTTTAGTTTTTGTAGCGTGCTTCCAGGCGGGTAGTTACGGTCGCTCGAGAAGGGATATTATAACCTGGCTCCATGAAGTGTATTAACTCCCGAAATCCCTCGCCGTCAGTGGTGCTAATTGGCATCATATCTTTTTCGATCATGATGCCGCAAATCGTCTGAGTAGGCCTAATGCCCTCAGCTTTCCTGTCGTCGCATACTCGCCTTCCCATCACCGCGGCGATAGTCGGTTGTGAAGGCGATGGACTTCCTCCCTGCAACACGGCTGCATGCAGGTTTTGAAGGTGGTATCTTAGCGAACTCGTAGAGCTGCTGAACTTAAACGTAGTACCGCAAAGTTTACATTGAGCGTCTTTGTCATCATTAAGTTTGAAATGCTCCCATACTCCACTCCGTTTTGATCGCCTCATGTTTATGTGCCGGGTCTCTCGCCGCCCGCGAGAAACCCGCGGGTGTCTCGTAACGCGGGATAACCGCGTTAACCTATCCCGTAGGTTAACGTGGTTATCCCGCGTTAACCTACAATTAATTTAATTTAATCGATTAAATTATTTTCGACAATTAACCGATAGTCGATTAACCGTTTACATCCCTAATATCAAGCCAGTAAAAGCGCGTTTGACAGACCAATCACAAATAGAGTGCGTGTCTTTTCGGGATATTGGCGTAGCCATAGTAGGATAAAAAATTTCGCAAGCGGGGGTGCTGTGGCTTTCGGGACTGAAGCCAAGAATCTCACTTCAAAAGCCCTGGATCTTTTTTAAGCTTTTGAAATTATGACAACCCTGACACCATGAAGACATAATTCGATGGATGAAGGTGTGTCGATGAAATTGGGGTGGTGAAAAATAACTTTGAAGGTGTCATAGTACATTAGCTAACAATGGCATTTCCATTTTCTAGTGCTATCTAAATTACCTTGGAAATTAAGAGCATAGACAACTATCATTGTACAAATATCATTGGTAAAATCCTGGCTCATGGTGAATTTAAATCCCTAGTGACACTAACATGTCTTCCTCCATGTGAGTTGTTGTCCGTTGGTGTTTGTCTATGTATGCACATTGCACTTTAATACAGAAAGTATGGGTTAGGGAAGATTATTTTATATTTTTAGCCTCTCATAGTCTATTTTTTTAATGATGTTTAATGTTTTGTTTTATGTGGATATATGTCCTGTCTTGTAACACCAGGGACCATGATGGAAATAAGTGCTTGCACTTTGTCACGTTTTTTTTCTATCCCTTGGATATGTCTTTATTCCAAATAAATCTTATATATCTTTTGTTATGTCTGAGCGCATGCTCAGACTAATCTTCCTTCTTTTAGAGTTTTGCGTCTTGGCAGTGTAGACGGAAACGCTACGGCGGAGCGTATTCAAGTTTTCCACTCTGGAGGGTGGTTTCAGATTTTTGCATTTTTAAGCCCCAAAAACACTGTCACCGTCTAAAAAAAGTGAGATGGCACTTCTGATAAAATATTTTAACGTTTTTACCCGCAAGCGTCCTTGTGTAAACGGGGCCTCAATTTGGCTGTCGTTTCCACCGCCGACACTACCCTTATATGGTAGGGTCGGTTTAAAGGCGGCTGCACACTGCGCCGAAAATCGGAGTGGGGTCTGGCTGCAGCCTGTAGGACATGGACATCCACATCCAATGGCTACCGTCACTCACTCATGTCCAGTGGTGAAGCATGGTACATGGGGCGCGCAAAGTTTCAATCTCTTCTTTCAATCCCTAACCCTAACCACTACTACCGTAACTCTAACCCTAACCACTACTACACTATCCCTAACTCTAACCACTACTACCCTAACCCTAACCACTACTACCCTATCCCTAATCCTAACCACTACTATACTATCCCTAACCCTAACCACTACTACCCTATCCCTAATCCTAACCAATACTACCCTAACCCTAACCACTACTACCCTAACCCTAACCAGTCCTACCCTAACCCTAACCAGTACTACCCTAACCCTAATACTAACCACTACTACCCTAACCCTAACCACTACTACCCTAACCCTAACCACTACTACCCTAACCCTAATCTGTCTACTACCCTAACCCTGAAAGGGACATCATTTACTAAACATCATCGCTGGCGCAAAACGATTTTGACGGTAGCAGTTGGATGTTGATGTCCATGTCCTACAGGCTGCAGCCAGACATTATTGGAAAATCGGGCATCGGTGAGTCTTGTGAGGTTGGTGACATGAGTATCTCTAGTGTGTACTAGAGATACTCTAGTATCTCGTCGGCCGGTGTGATGTCGGTGTGATGTCGGCCGTCGATAAGGTCGTCTGCATTCCTTTCAGCCGATTCAACATGTGTAATCGGCCACATACAGTCGTTCAGTCTGCACCAATCTGATTGGTGGAGGGCTAGCCCTTGACTAGCGAATCAGTGAAGCCCGGAAGTAAGGATGGTAAACAAAACAGTGAAAGGGCGACAATGGTGACACACTAGCCGTTTCTCAATTTGCGTTCTTGTCTGTACTTGTGTACTTGCGTTCTCGTGAAACGTCATCAGTCGTAGCCCAAGTACTGTTCCAATTCAAAGTACGCATCAAGTCAAGTACAGTCGTAAAACCCGACTGTACTTGAAGTGTTCTCGATGCGTTCTTAAACTGGCCGTTCCACCCATATATATATATATATTAGGGATGTCACGATACCAGAAATTTAGTAGTCGATACCAATACCAGTGAAATTCCACGATTCTCGATACCCAATTCGATACCACAGTCAAAAACAAAACAATAAATCCCATGTACTTTATTTATTAAAAACATTTAAACATTACAAAAAACAGTGCGACTGGCATGTAGCCTTCAAGTAATGAATAAAAATAAAGCACTATTAACATTACAAAAAAAGAACAGTGGCATGTAGCGTTCAAGTAATAATAATTTAAAAATAATAATACGCGCTGAAAGCAGGCAGTCATGCAGCTATGCGGCTCGCGTTTACACTTGCGTGCATGGCGGGGTTTAAAACATAACTTCCAACCTAATATTAAGTAATATAACGCAGGTGCGCAAGGCAGCCACAGGAGACGCCAACATTGTTTTCAACCGCTCGGTACCGCGCCGTATTAATTACCAAGTTTTGAAAAGACCAAAGTATTTGAAGCGAATAAGCAACGCTGTTTTTGATTTGTTTATTTGGTTTTGAACGAATAGTTTTGGATGCATGCATCGGCTTTGAGTTGGTTTGTTTACTTTGAAATTGCATACGCTCGCAACACACACGCACACGCGCACACGCACGCACACATTCACCGCCGCACCCACTACAACCTGCCGATCTTCAATAAAAACAACATCAAGTAAGTGATGCCGAACACAGTCGTACCATGCGTGTTTAGAAGCGCAACATTGAAACGGGTCCCGTCTGAAATAGTCGCGCGGCGCAGCGTTCCAAACGCAACACTTCCAGACACGACCCTTGTTATTCTTTTTATCGACGAGTCGAGGCGGAGCCATCGCACTCGCTGCAGCTGCAGTTGCCATCTTCCATGTTCCCGAGTAGGTGTATATGCTGCCCACGTGACGTCCGGAAGAATTGCATCCTCGGTACCTACGGTACTAAGAAAAACGAGTACCGTCACGTTTTTTGAATTTTGGTATCGACTTGGTACCGAAGTATCGGTTCTCGTGACATCACTAATATATATATATATATATATATATAGATCACTAGATGTCTTACGGCGGAGTCTAGAGTCATCACAGGCGGCCATATTGTCACAGGCAAGCTTTCTGGTGGTACCTGAGGTAAGGTCAGGGTTATCTGCACAAACGCTAATACTCTTATCTCGCTGAAATCTTGACGGATTTACAAACGGTTTGGTTTCTTACAAACTACTACTATTTGTAAAGGGAAATCTTGTACCTATTTTAGATTATTCTATTTGTTTAGAACATAACATAATTATTCATAAGTATGCAGTGTCATAACTACATCTCTGACGTTTATAACAAACTAATCGGTTGAAAACTTAGCAAGTTATGGTTATTTAAAAAGTACATGTACCACTACAACACAATGTTATGGGTGAGCGAGCTGACTGTGGCAAGATGGCCGCCAGTGCAGACGTTCGACTCCATTGGCCAGCAGCGCAGACGAGACATCTAGTGTTCTATATATATCTATGGTTCCACCAAGGATGCATCAGAGGTGACTTGTGTGGACTTGGGACCGTTAAATATCCCAGGATGCATTTTGCATTCCCATGTTTTAAAATATTAGTATGTAAGCTATAATAATAGGCTATAGGCCTACGTAGGAACATTTTACATATATAACAAAAATGTAAGCCTATTCATTCGAAATATTGACAGCATTTTAAAATGAAAGAGGCTGGGGTTTTGTTTTATATAATTTGTTTATATTGTATAAGTCGCTGATAGAGGAAACCCATCGCAACGGCAACGGAAATCCCGGTCGGATCCATCCGATCGTGTGTGTGTGTGTGTGTGTGTGTGTGTTTCTATTCTAATCTGTGTAATTTCTCGCGTAATTATCAATAGCCTCGGTCGCAAACAACCCATCACTAGCGGTAGCTACATAAGCATCGTGACATCATAGCAGCCCGACACAGTGTAGCCTGCTAATAAATTAAATGAAAAAGAAAAATGCGACACATTAAACAAAGAGAAACAATGGACGACGCCTAAGAAGGAAGGCTTGCCAGGTTGCCAGTTGCCGTTGCCAGAAATACCTTGCGGGTACTGTGTTTTATTGTTTTTATCCCCCTGTCGCACAGAAGTGAAGATTCTGTTGACCAATCATTGGACGGCGTGTGTAGCTCCACCTTTTTGGCGCCCTTTCAGACCGCTTGGTCCCAACGGAGGAGGACTGAAAATTGGAGTGACTCGGTGCAGCTCAGTCCGCTTATATTGGCGTTTCCATTGCCAAAAGTTGGGCAGGGTCCCAAAATACACAATCCTATTTTCAGTGCTCCTCCGTTGGGGTACCAAGCTGTGTGAAAGGGTGCCGATAAGGTGGGGCTACACACTGCCGCCACCTTTTTTTTAGGCCATCACCAGTTTCCACCACTGTAAACCGCATTTAACACTTTAACAATATAACAGAGTTTGAGAAGTCTGAAGTATGAAAGATAAAGACTTTATTATCACTCGCGAACAAGTAAGAACAAAGCCTGAGTTAGTTTGCAAAATAACCAAAGAACCACTCCCCAGACCTCTGCCTATATGCTCCATTCTGTCCATCCATCATCCATACGTCATTACCTCATCCAATGCATTCTTCCCTTATGTGGAAATTTTACAGTACTTACTGTACTCTCTTATGCCGCTTTTCCACCGCCAGTACCAGCTCGACTCGACTCACCACGCCTTTTTTGCGTTTCCATTGGCAAAAAAAGTACCTGGTACCTAGTACCAGGTACTTTTTTTTAGTACTACCTCCGTCGAGGTTCCAAGCGAGCGGAGTAGGTACTTTTGTGTGACGTAAACAGGCTGCTGGTAACTGATTGGCCAGCGGCTGTAAATGGGAATAATCACTCAAAGTTAAGTTGTGTCCGGCGTGGTTGGAGTCCACGAACCCGCTCCCGAGGGGGACACTGATCAGCGTTTCGCCGTGTGTGTCGCTCCTTTCCCGGGGCTAGAGTTAGACTGTTAGTTAGGCTGCGCGTGGTTGTGTGTGTCGGGCGTGGTTGTGTGTGTCCGGCGTGGCTGGAGTCCACAGACCGGCTCCGGAGGATCAGCGTTTCGCTGTTTCGTTTTAGTGTCGTTCCTTTCCTAGGGCTCGAGTTTTGCCTCCATCAACGTTACCGTATGACAACAATAGACGCGCAGTCATTGCACTTTTTATTTTATTTTATTTCCTATCATAACCTTTCCCGGGAATCAGGAAATAGTCTTGATCAGATTCAGATTTCCCGGGAACCGCGTCTCCCGTGATTAAAACCTAATGACGACCCGCCCATGGTGGAGAGGTTCTTTTCTACGACCCGCCCACATTGAAGAGGTACTTTTTTAGATGGAAACGCGCCTGGAACCGAGTCGAGTCGAGGCGAGCTGATACTGTCGGTGGAAAAGCGGCATTACACTGCTAACCAGTGCTCCCTAGTTCTCTGCTCGGCTCACAGCCTGTATCTCAACATATATGAAACATGCTAGCATTAAACATGTCAAGCTTGGGGCTGCTCCATTGGCCGACCGCAGTCCTTCACCTCGGTTCTTGGCAGCCATAATGGTATCATACTGCAACTGTACTGGGGGAGAGTGGTAACTGTCATAAAATATTGATTTTCAGCTGGCCTCAGCTCTTGTCCACCTTGACTCCCTTGGGGTCATTCATGGTGACCTGAAGCCTGAAAACGTCATGATGACCGGACAGGACACTCGAGTCAAAATCATTGACTTTGGCTTATCCCGCCATGTGTACGAGGCTAAAATTGGCCACAAAATCGGGACCCGCTGGTACAGGTGAGTAAATGACAGCCATCCTGACCTGGTTGGTTCCTATTGGTTACTGATTAGAATGGTTGCTCCAATTTCCTATCTTTCTTTCATTTCAGATCCCCAGAGGCCTTGCTGGCTCTCCCATATACAGGCAAGATTGATATGTGGGCCTTGGGTTGCCTGACAGCCGAGTTGTTAATTGGCACCCCCATTTATCCCGGCCGCACGGAGTATGATATGGTAAGTCTAACTGTGTATTTCAAAGTCAAAATACCAAAAACCTCACAATATGGTTGATGGCTAACAGGAAGGATGTGTTTTGTTTCAGTGGGCATACATCATACAGACCCATGGTCATCCTCCTGATGCTATGCTGGACCGAGGCATCAAAACCCATTTGTTCTTCACAAAAGGATCGTTCTGGAGACTCAAGGTATCACTATACGTGTCTGTCTGTCCACCTGTCTTACAGTCGCTACAATACAACTTAACCAAAACAGAGACTATTTTCCAGACAAAAAATGAGTATATGAGGCGTGTGAAGAGCACAGGGCTCAAGAAGGAGTGGCCCAGACCGTTCTTTTTCACCTCCCTGGAGGACGTTGTCAGGGTAGGTGTTGATCCAGTCACGTTGTAGACTTAAATGCATTGGCCATGTTTTGTCCCATCTTCTAAATCATTTCACTTTTAACCTGAAGGAAGGATACCGGCCAGGCCAACCTATCCCACCCAGCTTCACGGATCTGTTGAAGAGGATGCTCCATCTGGACTGTGACCAGCGCATCACACCACGCGCACTGTTGGAGCATCCCTTCATCAGCCTGCGGAGACAGATCCAGACTGTCAGCAGCTTCCCTGAGCCCACTATGGTCCAGCCCTGCAGCAGCTGCCTTGAGCCCACTGTGGACTACCCCAAGGGCCCTGAGCCCACTGTGGACTACCCCAAGGGCAGCTGCCCTGAGCCCAGTGTGGTCCAGCCTCACAGCACCTGTCCTGAGCCCAGTTCGGTCCAGCCCTGCAGAAGCTGAACTGAGCCCAGTGTGGACTACCCCAAGGGCCCTGAGCCCACTGTGGACTACCCCAAGGGCCCCGAGCCCAGTGTGGACTACCCCAAGGGCCCTGAGCCCACTGTGGACTACCCCAAAGTGATTTGTCTTATTGTGTTTTTTCTCTTGTATTTTATTTTAAATGTGAAACTTTTATGTTTTATGCTTCCTTCTAGGCCAGGACTCCCTTGGAAAAGAGATTTTCAATCCCAATGGGAATATTCCTGGTAAAATAAAGGTTAACAAAAACCCCTTCTGTGTCAGAGGAACAGAGGGAGGCCCCAGTATACACCACAGACAGTGGCAAAGGGTAGGTGTGCCATTCGCTCTCCAATGCTTCCTAGATCCGCTATTGAGTTGCTTCCTAATATTATACTTTCAACATTAATTTGGTTCTTCTGGGCTCATGCACTGCTTTATTGTCTTTTATCAGGATTTGTTAATGGAATTACGATATATAAAAAATGTTTTCTCTTGATTTTTGATTTGACAGCACTGCAGCCATACCTACCGCTTCCTACGGGGTTGCCATGGAGACTGGAGTTCAAGCCAGCCGTAGGAGACATCCCACTAGGTTTGTCAGAAGTCTAAAGCCTTAGTCTACTCATGTTTGTATTCAAAGCTAAAACATACATTTCCTGTTTGGCGTCATTTTCAGAGGTCACCCAAAAGAAGAAGAAGAAGCAGGGCAGAGTTAAGAGGTTCTTCAAGTCGGTGTTGAGATCCTTCTGTTGCTGCTTTGCCCATGGAGACCTGGACTAACTGGTTCACACATAGACCAGCCCAACAGCAGCTGCTGGCCTGAGCCCAGTGTGGACCACCCCAACAGTTGCTGCCCTGAACGCAGCCAGGACCAGCAGCTGCCCTGAGCCCAGTGTGGACTACCCCAAGGACCCTGAGCCCAGTGTGGACTACCCCAAGGGCCCTGAGCCCGCTGTGGACTACCCCAAGGGCCCTGAGCCCACTGTGGACTACCCCAAAGTGATATGTCTTATCGTGTTTTTGTCTTGTATTTTATTTTAAATGTGAAACTTTTATGTTTTTATGCTGCCTTCTAGGCCATGACCCCTTTGGAAAATAGATTTTCAATCCCAATGGGAATATTCCTGGTAAAATAAATGTTAATAAAAAAATAAAAAGGCTGCCCTTTTTATTGCTGCCCAGAGGCCAGTGTGGACCACCTCAGTGGTCCACTGAGGTCCACCTCATCAGATCATGATGTAGTCCACCTCCTACCAACCATAAGACTGTGTTGCAGCGTGAGCAGGTGGTGAAGCAAAGGCTGGAGGTCTGGACTGAGGACAGACCAAACCTCTTGCCCTTCAGGGCAGCTATAAGTGCACAGACTGGTCAGTGTTCTTGGACTCCTCAGACGATATAAATTAACTGACAGCTGTTAGGGCTAGCTACATTGGGTTTGGTAAAGACTGATCCCCACCAAGGAAGTGAAAGTCTTCCCAAAGACTAATATTTTGATTAGTCAAAGGAAGACTGCTTAATAGAGGTGATGCAACCAAGGAGAGGGAATTAATAAAGCTAAAATACGTACTTTAATTGAATATGTGCTGTCTTTTTGTATTGTGATGTAGTTTAGGAACCTGACTGCTCATCCAATATTGGGTCTGTATCTGTATCTATCCATGCCCTGCAGAAGGAGTTTGAGCTTCTCCCTTCAGGTAGGTGATAGTGTTCCAACTCAGAGATCTAAAAGATCTGGAATCTAAAAATTTCAAAGACTCTTTTCTTTGCACAGAAATTTGAAGGCTAAATTTGTACAAATGACTGCACTAAGCCCTTTCTGCACTCTTGTCTTCACAATTGTCTTTACATGAATTGATTTTGCATTGTACTGTATCCTGTCTGGTATGAAGTATTTATGATGGATTAAATGGGTTTTCACCTGGCTGCAATAAGTTCCCCTAGTGAGTTAATAAATTTGACTTGACTTTTCATCCCATTATATAAAACTAACTTTGAAGCTTTTAAACAAGAAAAACCCTGTAACAAACATGGTCACAGCTTCATCAAACCAGCATTATACCAAATATTTTTTTAGCACCAAAAGATAAGATATCACTGCGTAAATTGTTATTTGCAGGTGTCAGTAAATCAATCGCTTGTCAGGCCAGGCTTGGGGTAACTCTTGGTCCCTGTGCCACAAAGTGGTGGCAGTTCAGGGCAACTCTGTGCTCTGTGAGACCCCATCTATAGGGTTCACCACTCCTGCTCATTCAGTGCCTGAATGGTTGAACCACTTGTATTGGTTTGTTCTTTTAAAAACATTTTGCCACCCATATCCCTTAAAATCCCACTGTTAGCAATATTTCTCATTGCACAATGTGGTTAAATTTCCCTTGCCCCTCCCAGGTCAGCATCCCATCGTAAATCCACATTAAAGTGAGCTATACAACTGGTCATTTTGAAAGATAATACATGCTTTTGAGACTGACGGTAGGGAGGCTGAAAATACATCCCCTCCATGATGACGCTTAAAAGCACAACCATGCATGTCCAATTGGCTCATTTAATCAGAGATTTCCTATTTATATCAACAATGTACAGACAAATGATTACGTCTTTATGTTACAGGATTTGTGATGCATGGCAGATGAACTCCATTATATAAGCACATTTAAAATTCACTTTGCTAGACTGGTATAATTGTGTGCCATATGCTCTTGTGGGGTAGTCCACACTGGGCTCATGTATTCAGCGATCTAGGCATAATGAAAACTTATTTTAAAATCAAGGGAGAATCACAATCATCAATAGGATTTTGGAAACAAACTTTAATGGTGACTTCCAGAGACAGTTCTAGAGCATCTTAGAACGGGGGAGAGGTGGTTGGGGGGCGGAGTCTAGAAACCTGCCAAGTCTTCTCTCACCCCTGGGCCTGGCCTTTATTCTTCAACCTCGCCTGGGCTTCGGATGTCGTCGATCTTCAGGATCATCTTAGCCACCTGAGTGGCCAGAGAGATCTGCTGCTTTTGCCAATCAGTGTCTCAATCACGTGTTGCTGCTTCATGTCTGCGGAGGAACAAGTTTGGATTTAGTTTCAGTTTGCGTCGTCTATAATCGATGCCAAGGTGGGGCTTGTTCTCGGAGACCTGTTTGGCTCGGACCTCTGTCATGGTCTGGATGGGGTTCATTCCACTGTTCTCTGCCAGGGCCATAGGGATGACCTCGAGGGCATCGGCGAAGGCCCTCATGGCATACTGCTCCAAAGACGGACACTGAGGGCCAGAGGGCTGGCACAAAGGTTAGAGGGTGTGGTGCCTTCAGATAAACCAAACTGGACTTTTAAGAAAACCTGATTAGTTCAAACACTTTATTACCATATACCAAAACAGCATCGGGATACAATTAATGTGCAACACAATGCAATACCTTATCCGCAGCCTTGTTGACGGCCAGGGCACAATCTCAGATGCTCCACCTCCGTACACGAGGTGGTTGTCTCTGACCAAGTTATGGATCACGCACAAAGCATCCGAGAGTGTGCTTGGCTTCCTCGAAGATCTGACTGCGGCAAAAGGAAGAAGTGTAAATGCTTTGTTTCATGATCCACAAGTAAAGAAATAAGGAACAAAGGAAAAAACTTGCCCCGCGAATGAAGATGGTCACGATGGCGTTCTTGCACTCTTCGATGACACGCATGCGGTCCTTGGTGGTGCCGAAGCAGATCTCCTTCACCACACCGGCCGTGCCCAGCTTCTCGGGTGTCAGCTCGCTGAAAGGCGGAACGATAGGCCCTCCGGCGGCGATGGCAATGAGCTGCGGAAACAAAAACAATTAAAGGGGATCGTGACGCAATACAAGTTAAGACTTTGGCACAATACGGGTACTCAGTGTAACCTAGTTTGCACTTTTCCTGTACCTCAATCTCAGGCCCTCCGACCCAGCGCACTGCAGGCAGCTCATTCTGCAGTAGCAGATAGTTCGCCTGGTCATCAAAGCCCCACTGACGGATAGCCAAGGTGGCGCCATTATCCTTCACCTATACAACACCAAAACATTCAAAGTCAGTTCAGATGGTGATGGTCAAATTAATCAACAAAGACTCCCTCCGTGCAGAATGGATGGATGTGCCTTTTTCGATCCCAAGTTCTTGTCTCTAGCAGTTTTTGCAATAAAAATATAAAGTTATTTTGCTCAGCCAAACGTCGCAGTCACTCCATTCAACACCTGTGTTGGGAGGCCGTTGATGTAGCCACACTGACCTGCTTGATCAGAACTTTTCCTTACTGTACTTCTGAAGTGCTCTATAGTCTTCCACAGAGGTCACATCCAACTTATGCTTGGTCTTGGGCTTTGGGGGCTCAAACGGACAGGTGAGGATAGCAATTTTTGTGTCTTTCAGAACCTGAAAGCTGACCAGCAATTAACATTTTGGTCATATGTTGGATGGGTGATTCTTTGTACCTTTGGCATCTGTGGGTGGCTGAACTCTTTGTTCATGATGACTCCCTTGATGAGCTGCGTGTCCTCTAGTTTGCCTCCCACTTTGCCCTCTATCTTAATGAGATCAAAGTCAACATCCTTTCTGTCCATGCTGGCCATGGTGAGGACGGCGTTCAGTGCAATCTCAGCCATCTGTCTGTGGCACCGATCTATCCTGGAATACAAACACACAGGACCAGAACAGCGTTAGTGGGAGTTCTAACTAGCTCTTCAACACATGAGCTATTGGACCACAGCAGCATGCCTAGTTAGAAGAAGGTCCAAACGCTGCATTCCTTTGGTTTGAGTCAGTATGTAAACATAAATAATTGTCAGCCACAATGCTGAACTCATAGTACTACGTTATTGCGGCATAATAAAAAGGGATAATAACCAAGTATTGTTTTTTGGACCACGTATGTTATTCAATCTTAAAATTCTTAACTCCACTTTATTACACAATTTATAACACGCTGCTGATAGTCATTGGCCCTGTTCCAGATCGGTAGTAAGGGCAGGGGTGGGACCCATTTTCAGCCCAGGAGTTTCAGGCCTATACCGGCCCACTTTTTTCAGTGATGGAAGAATTTGAATAAATGAACAGTGCAAAACTTGTACTATCCCTTTTTATTGGATATTGGATCAACGTTTGCCAAATGAAAAATCCAATTCAAGGATGTGTTACTTTAACTATCAATTATATATAAAACATACAATGTTAACCCATTACATATTTGGAATCATTTCAACACATTGTGTCAGTTCTATGTGTGGGTTATTTTATATCAAATCATTTAAACATATATTTTTTAGTCCTCTCTACCTGTCCCCTCAGTCCTGGTCTCTTCATGTCTACCGGGTTCACCAGCAGCATCAGACAGGCTGGACTGCTGCTTTGAGGCTACAAAATATATATATTTTTGATATAATTGACTATCTATCACGTCTTTTATATTTTACCTGAAATATGCTTCCCAGTCATGCCTCATCAGCGTTGGCCTGGCTTATCTCTTCTGATGCTAAAAAATAGAAGGGGTTACTTTATTGCTTGGGCAAACTTACATAGATCATGCTGGAGTTCACAATTTTCACAAATTATATTTGTGATTCGTAAGACTTAACAAAATAAACTAGAATAATTATGAATTGGTTTAAGCTTTTATGCTCAGCTTTTAAGCTTTTATGCTCAACATTGCAAACATAGCACAAATAGCTACATGATTTATGTTGCAAATTAATCATTAGATCCACCACATCTCTCTTTACCGGCTGCAACTTGTGTCTGTTCTCTAAACAGGTCATTTATTTTGGCACATTTGGCGGCATCTTCATCAAGTGACCTTTTTTTAAATGTGGCTTTTTCGGCTCCTCCTTGTTTTTTTTTCCTGCTCTCCACAATCAACGACACTTATCGCTTCCTGTTCGCTGATTCTCTTCTGTTACCGCTCAATAAAAAACGCACCATGGACCAAACCAACTCAGAATAATTAAGAAAGTCTACTTTAGGAGAAGATAAAATTTGAAAGTGGACCGGCCCAACGGGAAAACTCATGAACGTCCCGATGGCCACCACGAGCCTACAGTACACGTGTAGTTGTGTGTTGTATAATTTCAAGATGTAGTTGGCATGAGAGAAATTCTTGTGAGCAGCAGTAGACACTGAACACCACAAAAAGGTAAGAGCTGGGGAAACTTCCCCTGGTGAGTCTCGGCCCTCGGCGGTAAATCCTTGCAGGCCAAGAGGTGAATTGTTAATTGTTCACCATCAGAAATTACAATAGCACCACCACCAATAAATTAACTTGGTGGTGGTGGTGGTGGTGCCCCCCCCCCGTCAACAATCCTCAGCACCATCACTGAATAATTCCGACCCACCGTAGCACCAGCAAG
Source organism: Micromesistius poutassou (assembly GCF_964030765.1). Taxonomy (NCBI): domain Eukaryota; kingdom Metazoa; phylum Chordata; class Actinopteri; order Gadiformes; family Gadidae; genus Micromesistius; species Micromesistius poutassou. Next base: position 6,140,090 of record NC_140287.1, read on the forward strand.
AAAAAGTCTCTGGCGGTTTCAGGGTGCAAATAGTTGTGTTCTGTTGCACGCCAAATGCTAACATTTCCTTATAAATAATAATAGTCATGATCATAATAATAAGTATACTATTATTATTATTCATAATTATTAACAACAATAGGCAACGTCACGTCACGCCGGGCGCCAAAGTGGAGTAGTGTGCATGTACCCCTGACCGCAGCCCGCAGACATAATGAAGAGTAGACGCCGCATCGACCGCTACTGTCAACTGGCGCTGACGAGCCGCGGGGCCGCCACCTTGGACCGGTCCACCGCTCCACTCAGTGTAATCTGTTTGGCTGGTGCAATGAACTGTCAGCGCATTTAATTAATCATACCTCGCTGAATACCAAACCGATTTTCACACGGGTTGTTTTGCTGAAAAGGTCAAACATGTAGCTATGATACAGTATACATGGTTCGGCCTGTTTTAATATTTATAGTGGGCTTAACAGTAATAGAATATTCTGATATATGATATAAAGTGACCAGACGTCCGAGATCAAAACTGGGAACGTAATCCCCGAAAACGGGGGAAAAAACTGAGACATTTCGAGTTTGACTAGCAATCTGATTGAAAAACCTAATGTGTCTTCAAAAACAAAATGGGGACAGGTCATTTTTTATGTATTTAGCCAGGGACAGGCAACCAAAAAAGGGGACGTCTGGTCACCCTATGATATGTGATGTAGGCTATGATAGGTATTTTGCAAATCACACACTATATATGATAGAAGCAGAAACAAATAGGGGCAGTAAAGTCCGCTATTTTAATAAGTTGAAGAAACCATATAGCCTATGATTAGGCTATATATAAATGTATAGCATACATAAATAATATATGAATACATTAGATATCTATATATAAACAAGTTTTTGTATGAGCTAAAACCCCTGAAAGAGGACTGTTTTGCAGAGCTTTTTCGTGCTCCCTTTCTGCAGTTCAAGAGAGTAGTGGTGGATTTCATGATTTGATTGAATGAATCAGTTCGTGTCGGTCAGTTTGCCAAGAAGAATCGTTTGTTCGTTCGTATTTCTGGTAGCAGTGAATCATGATTCTCAGTCACTGAGTCGGTCAGACTCGGCTCCTCCCTCGTTCTCATTCTCAAACGAATCACGGTCGTGCAATTGTGCAAACGGTCATCAATCAACACAACATTCCTTTTAGCTGAGGAGCGCTTCATGTTCAGAATCGGATGTTGTTGCCCGGCTGGCTCTCGTGACTTCTCAGTCCTCGAGTCTTCACCGCTAAACACAGTCAGTGAACGAACGTCAGTCAGCGACTAGTGGGTGGAGCTGGGAGTCGCGTCTCGGCGAACGAACGATACGAACAAGACGAACTGAAACGGGGAATCAGGTCGGTTCATTCATGTTAAAGAGTCGTTCCCCGAGCCCTGTTTGCGATGGTCTGCCGATTTGAGCAGGAATGTACAGTGCTCTGGCATCTTGTGTCTTCTGCTGCTACGCAACTAGGAGTATGACCGGTCCAAGGCGGAGGCCGCATTTCTTGCGCCCAGCAGCCAATGCGGCGTCTACTCTTTATAATGTCTATGGACAGAACCGTCAGACCGTCAGAGGCAGCGACCTCTCAACATGGCGGGTTCACCATGTGCTTCAAAACGGTGTGACGTCAACTTCACGTCCCCTTATAAACATATTCAAAATATAAATCTTAAAAAGATTATTATAAATCGCTCTCTCATCTTCTCAGGGTGTGTGTGTGTGTGTGTGTGTGTGTGTGTGTGTGTGTGTGTGTGTGTGTGTGTGTGTGTGTGTGTGTGTGTGTGTGTGTGTGTGTGTGTGTGTGTGTGTGCGTGCGTGCGATTGGCCACAGCAGGTAAACACACTGGTGGCAGAAATCTTCTGTTGATGAATGATCTGTTGACAGCCTTGGCTAAGGGTTTGCAATGTGTTCCCATTTAATGTGCTGTAGGTCATGATACTGCTATTATTTGAACGCAGGTTGTTAGAAATTGGCCCATCCATCAGCCAATAGTAAGTGAAACTCTTTGTGAGATTTGTGATCGGTTTCCTGTCCCTGTAGGGGATAATTTAGATTGCAGACGGCTGCCGGCTCATAACTGATCAATCAGGTCGTCTGTACCCTGATTAGTTTAGGGAATCCATCTTGTTCTCTCTCTTTTCAACTCTTGAATCCTACCTACAGCACTATTTAAACCATTGTGTTTGGAAATAGCATTTACACCAGTGCTTCATGAAGAACAGGATGCCTGTCCCATTCAATCAGGCCATCACTTCCTGCTGAGCAACAAGGCCTCATTATGCTCCCTGTGTCCCGTTTCTTTCCCTGCACACAGATGCCTTGTCAGCCTTCAGAAAACACCTGACACCGTTTGAGCGGAGGGAAATCAAAGAGTACACGAGGTGTGGTACCTCGGCATAGCTGCAGAGAAGGTCTACGAGACCTGCACCCTCAACCATGGTTATGATGACATCAAGGGACACTACAAGATGGTAAATACAAACACGTGTCCTCCTGAGGGATCCTACCACAAACCCTTAGAAGAAGAATGGGCTTTGTTGGGTTCAGCGAGATGTATTTCTATTTATTCACAGTTGGTTCTCTATGTAATGAATGGGGATTTTAAATGCAGGTTATCAAAGACCACATCGCCTACCGCTATGAGGTGATGGGCCAGGGCAGCTTCGGTCGAGTCTTTGAGTGCAGAGACCACAAAACCAAGCAGCTGGTAGCCGTGAAGGTCATTGGGAACAACCAAAGGTATCTTATCACGGATCAAGCTCAATGACAATCAATGCAATCGTTACATTAAACTAACATTTCCTATTTAACCATTCAAATCACATTGTCATCAATATGCCAAGTTGATAATCCTAAACAATTACTATCCATGAACCTTAAACCAACCAGTTAATAGGTTTGCAGTTGAGGCGATGAACATGTGTGTCCATTTTGGGAGAATATCCTGCTGCAAATGCAATGCCTGGAGGTACCGAGACGGGCGACTGGTGGGTGGAGGCCGTGGTTGTGGTCAGACCGAGCTGCTGAGGACGCAGAGATGGTGGCGAATCGACGACAGAGACTCGACGCTACCAGAAGGGCCCGCAGGAGAGACAAACTGAAGAAAAAACTCACTCACAGCTGGACGTTAATAAGAAGCAGCTCCTCCCAAGAAGGTCCAGCACCACTTGTTCACAGACTGGGTGTAACTGGGGGTTCAGGAGATACTCCACAACCCCGACCAGGTGAAGGAACGCTCTCTGGTGGTTCCTGATTATGCACGCAGACGCCACCACATGGAAGGATGCGGAAGTTACAAAAGGAGCGCGTAGCAAGCTTGGTTCTACAGCTGTGGCCCAGTGTATGTGTTCCTGTGTTCGCAGCAAATGCCAGCATTAGTTGTCTCTGCCGTGTCTACGTGCCGTCACGTGTTGATCACTTTACAAACACCACAGAGGTACATAGGGACATGTTGAACAATAATATGGTGGAGTTTGTAGAACACAGTTAGATTACATTTCATGATTTTTTTTTTATATCTGCCTATATAGTAATACAGGTGTATTACGGATATCTTTAACTAATTTTATTATTAAAACATGCTACAGTAAAACACTTAAATCTGTGCAGAAGTCCATATGAACATGTTCAATAAGAATACGCTGTTTGTAGAAAACAATTCAATTCAATTCAATTATTATATGAACTTTCTATATCTACCTACATAGCAATGCATGCGTATTGGGTAAGACTTAAGTGTATATTTCAACAAATTAAAATAAAGAAAAATACAACCTTTCCCGTTTTTAACAACTTTTGTGGCCAATTCTAGAAAATGTTCCTGAGTTTGGGAGGATATGCACATGAAGTCCCCTTCGGCGCAAAAGCACTTTACCGTATAAAAAAATGTAGATGCGATCCGGGATACAAATTCTAAACCTATGGGCATGTTTTGAACAACATATATATAAAAAAACTGCCGCAATGGAGGGAGTTCTGTGGACAGCAATTATGGTTTGGATGAACTTTCCAGCAATTAATTAATTAATCATCCACCTAAACCTGTGTCTGCACAGTGCTGAAAACCAAGAGCTATCATCAACATTACAAGTTATAATATACATTACAATTAACATGGCATTGTTCAATTTCCAAAATTAAACGGAGAAAGATGATGTATTTACTGAAACTTAATTTCCAGTATGTGAGACTGAAAGGTGTACTGGGTAGTTGGTCTTGCGGTGCAGTCTCAGCCTATGTTCTTCATATCTGTTGTACAACTACGAGAGCCCTGAACATTTTAAAGTATGTTATTGCACTTGGAACTGTGGCTCCCTCTGGTGGTGTGGCCAGGGGAAACACCAAAAACCCAATGCTCCCTGTGGTACCATCCAGACATCTCAGGAACCTTGAGAGAGGCCGGTGTCAAAGTAGAAAAAATAATCTTTGAATGAAAAAATCTTCTTTCCCGCAATTTAAGTTTTTTCCTCTTAGAGGGAAACGTCCATGTATGTGTTGTGTTAATGTGTATGTGTGCGTGACCTAAAGCACTTCCTCCCTTACATAATCAGGAACCTCCCCCCTCCTTACCAGAGGCCAGACTTCATTTGGATGGGAGGCTATACGTTTGGGCTCGTATAGCCTGGGTGGTGGGGGGAGGCCTTGGGCTGAAGAAGGAAGGACCCGAAGTGTGTGTGTGTGTGTGTGTGTGTGTGTGTGTATTCGGCTGCCCTACGGATGGAGCTCCTTATCTGCAGTCTGAGATCTCCCCAGAGATAAGCATCAAGTGCCCTGAAGGAAGTCTGCTGTTCCCTTGTTTGTCACAATGTCTTTTCCTGCCCTGCTCAAAGGGCCCACGCCATCCTGAGTGTTTTTAGGGCTTTTTTTTAATCTGTGGAGCCACTAGAAAGCTCATTTCCTGGTCCACTCTTCCAATCCAGGTCTTCTTGTCCACCTCTTCCCCCCACGCCCGTCCTGCTGCCAGGGAGGCCTCAGGCACGCAGGGTCCGTGGGACAGACTGGATCACAGGCCGGCATGCGGGAGGAGAAGGGAAGGAAGGACATAAGAGCTAGGATATGGGGGGGGGCGGCGGGGGGGGCGAGTGACAAATGGCGATAGAGGAGACGAGGAGAGTCGGTAGCGGCTGGTGGAACTGCATTATGTCAAGAATGTCATGTTGAAGACGTGTGTGTGTGTGATATACATTGACACGCTTAATGCTGACCAACAAATCCAACCTGGGAAAAGGAGTTTGCTGGTCCATGTTTGTGCTTACCAGACTCTGTGTCACACCAGACTAGACTGAGCTGTTTCTCAGACAGCCACGGCGTGCTTACGTTCTCAAAGCATTGCAACGTGATTCCCAGCTAAAATCCACGCCTTTGATCGTCAACAAGCTAGGTTGTGAAGCCACGCAGCTGCTTCCTGTTTGTCTATCGCTGCGTGGAGACTGTTTTAATCTCCCCAGTGAGTCACCGATCTGAGAACAGCTGACACCCATTTGGGGACAAAGGAGGAATTAAAAGATTGGACGGCCCGGACGGGGGATGCACGTTTTAAACAAAATACCTTTTTAAAGGTAGGTTGTTCAAAACGTTTGGAAAGTTTACAAATGCCAAAATACAAAACATCTGTTACAGTACAATGACATTCAGCCAAACACTGACTGGATGTTGGGTGAACTTAAATTCATGATTGATGTCTGATATTGATGATTGATATACTAATTATAAAAGTGTTTGAAGTGATTTGAATGATGCCGCATTGTGTAATCTTTTTTATGTTGCCTGTACATGTATTCACACACACACACACACACACACACACACACACACACACACACACACACACACACACACACACACACACACACACACACACACACACACACACACACACACACACACACACACACACACACACACACACACACACCACACCTCTCACCCTCTACCAGAGACACTGGGAACACTACCAGAAGTGAAGTTGGTGATTGTGAAATGAAACGTGTCCTTTTTTTCTGTTTATTAATCTTATTATTATTATTATTATTGAGAGGCATACATTACAGTGCAAACAATTCTTTGGCAAACGTACAATACAAATGTCAGATAGGTACTATATCTACAGGAGCCACGTCTAGGGGGACAGTGTAGGTAACACGGTCTCCGTCTCGGGGAGAGCAGTGCACGCCATTGATTCATGGTTGTGTTGCTGTTGTTTGGCGACGGGTTGGGAAACAAAAAACAGAAAGACAAGAGATGGAGAGCAGTCAACGAGAAACAGATGAGAGTGTAGACTAGGGGGAGGGGTGGGGGGACGGGTCACACTGCAAAATAAGAAGGAATGACGTTTTGAAAAAAAAATGAATACATGACGAACGATGAGGCAAAGGAAAAGAGGTCCCGGCGCTGTGGCCAAGCAAACCTTGGGAGTGTTTTTGTCCGCATGCGCACTCATAAACACACACCCACACACACACACACACACACACACACAAACACACACACACACATTCTGTCACATGTGTGTTTTGAGACAAATCACAAATATGGAGACGGGGGAAATAAAAAGTCATGTGTTGTACCGACAAAACTTCCAACGAATGACCCGAGCGGAGCGGGGGGGGGGGGGGGGGGGGGGAGAGAGAGAGAGAGAGAGGAGCAGACAAACAGTGACCGCAGACGGATCATGAAAGCATACAAACCCGCCGCCACGAACGCTTCAATGCACCGTCCGACAGCACCTCGCCAGCATGGCCTCCCTCCATTCCTCACATACTGATCCCCTGGCGTACCGCGTGCAGCTCTGAGGGGAGTGTTGTACTTTACAGTGAGCGAGCAAAAAGGCGGTGGAAAGCGCAAGGTCAACAACACGGTGTCTGGGGTGCAGCGGAGCAGTGGTGTGTGAGCGGCTTGTGTGTCGACGGAGGCAAGAAAGGACAAAAAAAAAGAAAAGGACAAGTCAAATCTCAATCTGGTCACAGAAAATAGAAATGCTGCTGAGGCTGCTGTTTCAATTGACACGCCCCCCCACCCCCCCCCCCCCCTTGGCTTCAGCCATGCCAACCCTTTTCTTTTCGCCTGCTCATATGGCTTCCATTATTGTGGAATTGGGGTCAGAGGGCTAAATAGTCCTGCGCTTCACGCGAGTTTGGCCTGACTGACGTCAGCCCTCTTTTGGTTTATTCCGGCTCGAAAAAAAAAGGGAAGAAGTCACTCGGCGAAAGATTTCGAAAGATGTGTTTTCTTTGCTTGGCACCCGTCAGAAATCAGGGATTGCTCACGCACAAGCGTACAAAAATACAAATATAAACCCAGCCGTAACAGCACAGAAACCAACCAATTGGAGCAGAAACTGGTGCGTTGTCATGAATGAGCGCTTGACAAAGGAATGTATAAAATGGCCTCTGCACAAATACTGCGGAGGACTGCCGGTTCACATGAGTGTAGGAAATGGTAACAATCGGTTTCAGCAACAGTCCTTCAGTTTGTTATTTACGCATCGATTGTGGTCTAAAAAGGCAACACAACACAAAACACAAGGCCGTGATTACAGACTCAAACCGGCAGGGTAGAAATTAATTTGAGGTCCTGACTTCTGTTACAACATTCAAATATTTCCTTTGATAAAAAAAAAAAGTACACACATGCTTATCAATTATAAGTTTTACACTATCAGGAAGTTGTGTAGGAAAAAGTAGAAAAAAAGTTGGAAAAGGTACACAATAATATCAGGGTGAAACATATTATTGTTGGTATCTTCAATTGATTTTTGAAGGTTGCATGATAAAAGGTTAGCACAGCAACATTGCATGAAGCTTATGTGGATGGGGGTGGGGGGAGTGGGGGGAGGGGGCAATGCCAAATGGCAAAACCTTAGTCAAGTTCAGGGACAGGCCGGCAAATACAGAAATCCAAGATGTACGTGAACCAACAAGCTGTCCGTTGTGGAGAGAGGCAATTATATTCAGTAGACATTTTTGTTTAATTACAAAAGTTTTTTTTTGTGTAGGGCTTCACATTATCTTCATATGTAAGGATTTTCTTTTTTAGCAAAAAAGGGAGAGGAAAAATACACAATTATAAAACTATATAAAAGCACCTCAGATTAAAGTTCAATTTGAATTACAAAAGGTCCTTAGTATTCTCTCAATTGTTGTTTACCATAAAGAGGCATATCATATGTGTATATATGTTTCTTTGCATACTGTTAAAAGAAAAACGTAACAAACAAATAAGAGAAACAAAACAATACTTTACAGGTTTGTCTTTAGTGACTAAATCATTTGTTAAAGAGGAAGGAAAATAGCACCAAGCCTTTTTTTTCGGTATCTCTAACCTGAGAAAGTATTTGTGAGACAACAAAATGGCCGCCACCTTCCCCGATCGACTCATCTCTGCCCCTCGTGCACCATCAGTCCAAATCACCGGCGGAGGAGGAGGAGACGGCCGGGAGGCACTAGGCTGACTGCTGGTCTCAGAGAAAGCGACGACAACAACAATAACAACAATAATAATAATAATAACAAAAAAACAAAAAAATCTCTGTGTGTAAAAACAACAACAACAAAAATAACAATATAATATAAAACACTGATACCGGGGGTGTGGGCGGCCAAGGCTGAGCGTGGCCTTGGAGAGTCTCGTTCTCTGCATCGTTGTGTGTGTGTGTGAGAGATTGGGAGTGTAACGGACACCATGGCGACAACCGCAGTGCTGGAGTGTGGGTGGGGGGGGGGGGGGGGGGTCCTGAGGGTGACGAGGGGTAGAGGGTTGGATGGGGGGGGGTTAGAGGGTTGGATGGGGGGGGTTAGAGGGTTGGATGGGGGGGGTTAGAGGGTTGGATGGTGGGGGGGGGGGGTTAGAGTGTTGGATGGGGGGGGTTAGAGGGTTGGATGGGGGGGGGGGTTAGAGGGTTGGATGGGGGGGGGTGAGAGGGTTGGATGGGGGGGGTTAGAGGGTTGGATGGGGGGGGGTTAGAGGGTTGGATGGGGGGGGGGTGAGAGGGTTGGATGGGGTGGGGGGGGGGGGGGGGTGAGAGGGTTGGATGGGGGGGGGGGTGTTACGCGTGGCGGCTGTCCGTCCGCTGCTCAGGTGCGGCGGCGGCGGCGGCCTCGCTCTGGAGGCAAGCGGGACAGCAGGCGCCCTTTAGTTTGACGGGCTTCTGGCACGCCACCGGCGGGCAGGACTCCACGAAGCATGTGACCTGGGCATCCTGGGGGGGGGGGGGGGGGGGGGGGAGAGATGGATCACTGGGTTAGGGTCTGAATGTACAATGGAAGGTATTTGTTTCTTTGATCATGTTGCAGGGGGAGAGAAGGATCCCGCGTGACGGACCACCCCCCCCGTTGGAAGGCCGGGGAGAGCGGGAGGATGTTAAGACGCACACGGCGGAATGTCTTGGGTTTGGTGAGCCGTCGCATCTCGCTAAAGGTCTGTCTGTCTGTCTGTGTGTTTGTCTGTCTGTGTGTGTGTGTGTGTCTGTCTGTGTGTGTGTGTGTCTGTGTGTAGGCCGTTGCCAAATATGACAGGTGCAAGGGAGGAAAAAGGCAGGGGTGGAAAGAAACGCTGGATGGAGGGAGAGACAGAGAGAGAGAGAGAGAGAGAGAGGCTGAGAGGAATGATTGACAGCCGAATGCGTGCCAGGTTTGGCATGCGAACGCTGTCAACCTCTGCCAGAATTCAGAGAAATGCACAATAGATCTAAACCGTACAGGCCAGACGACACACACACACACATACACAGACAGACACACAGACACACACATAATGGCTCATGTGTCACATGAAGACACACACGCATGCCACAAAGATAAATGCCACACAAGTGTGCCGTTTCAGCGGGTTTGACGGCATTGGACAGGTTGACGGATAAAACAGCACCTTTGTACCTCAGCACAGATTAAAACAAATACCTCGCGTCCATTAGACATCTCTTTAAAAACAAGATGCATTTTCTGTACACGCTGTTGCTGGTGTGTGTGTTGTGTGTGTGTGTGGTGGCCCAGAGACAGGGCGTGGCTGCAGTGACCTACTCTGCATTCACACGTGGTGCAGGCCTCCTGCTTCCAGCGATCGCCATCCGTCCGGTCGCGGCCCTCAGAATCAGTGCAGTCTGTCTTGCTCAGACGGGCTTCAAGTCTTTTAATCTGCATGGGGACAAGAGTGTTATTCATGGGGCCAACGGGAAAACAATGGAGGACAGAGGGACAGGCAGGCAGGCATGCTGACAGATGGTGAGTGGACAGATAGATGGATAAATATAGCTAAATATATATATAGTGTAGATAGCAAAGGGGTATGTATAATGAGGTGGCTACTTCAATAAACATGTCAATTTAGCGTCGGGAAATAGAGAAGAAAAAATGGACAAGAAAATACACATAAAACCATACATACGTTGACAGATCAAACGTATTAATATAAGTTACAAATACTTGGTAGTAAATGGTTTTGTAAGGTATGTGTTTGTGAGGGGAAGAAAACATTTGCTCTTTGGGTAATTTCAGCGAGTGTGTGTCATTTAAATCGTATCCCGGGAAACCGACCTGTTTGCGTAAACTTGTAATTGTCTTCTGCATGTCGGAGACAAAGTCTTGGAATTCGTTGGCTGTGGGTTCAGTGCTGGCCTTGGAGGTCAAAGTGACATTCACAGCATTTTCTTTGGCTCCATCCTCTGGACTAAAAATAAATGAATAGGAAATATCAAATGAAAACATGCATTTAACAACCTTTCATTGTTAAGGCTCTAATAGTTATCATTTCTACACCCATCCTATTCCAAATCCACAGTTTCAATGCTTTGCATACTATAGGAAACAGGAGTGAATCCCTTAATGTCCTAGCCTGGTTCCGCCCGCCTCCGTACTTCCGCTCAATTTTCATTTCACTTCAGTACTAGGTCTGGGAGTGCTGTATGTTCGAACGATTTCTTTTCCCTCAAGTTTGTCCCTCCAATCAGCGAACAGGAAGGCGCGACCTGAGAACAGTGACGTACAGGTCGTACGCGAGTTTCAGTCAAACGAATACCAGGAAGAAGCAGGAAGACCATGGAGAAAGCTATTCGGTCTGTTGTGGAAACTCTGCCAAATATAGATAAATTAAAGCAGTTTTTTTTTTTTTGTTGGTGGTCAAGATGTTGTGGCACTTCTTCCCACGGGATTCGGGAAAAGTTAAATTTTCCAGCTGGCTCCGTTAGTGGTGAAGGAGTTTGCTAAGCATGAAATACGTCACGACCAAACGTTAGCGATTGGTTAAGGCAGATCCGGAGTGGCACTGGGCAGAGCCAATAGGTTTTAAACTTCAACAGCACCCGCCTTCAAGTGAGAAATCGTTTGGCTCTATAGCAGTTCTAGACCATCGGTATGAATGAAATGAGTACGAAGGTCTAGTTAGGACTAGGCTATTAATGTCCTATATGAAGCATGAAAAGCACCATATAGTGACAGCCTTCGTATAACCTTGTGGTTGCATTCAGATTGTGATTGGTAGATAATACACTCACTGTTCTAATCCCAGTATCCCATACCATCCCATGTGGAGTTACCTGGTCTCCTGGGCGCTCGTGCCTGGTTTATCCCCAGTGTAGCTGTGGTCAGCTGACCTGCGTCCTCTGAAGTGATAGGACAGGGCGTTGAACTGGCCCTTGGTTCGGCAGTCTGGGGACCAACGAGAGGAGACGGCGGAGCGTCAACAACACAGGCCGACAACACACAAACAAACAAAGGAAACAACCACACTGTTCTGTTTAAGGATAAGCATCCAAGCGAGAGAATGACTTCATGTTTGTGTGTGTCTGTGTGCTTGCATGGATAGTCATTGTGTCATCCTCTTGCACAAACACACACACACACATGAAGGCTAAAGACAGGATGCATCGACGCACTATAGAATTACCAGTGCTAGAAATATAAATAGTAGTTAGAAACATGAACTCAGAAATCCTGAGGCAGCCATTCAATTGTAAACTTTCGGCATTTGGCCAAAGATGAATTCCATTTCAAGTGGAAATACTGTGCTCACTTCCCCATAGCCTTATTCCTTGGTTGTGGCCCACAGTATCTCCAGCCCGTTTTTTGTTTCTCAAATCCTATCTGGCTTTTCATGCCTAAATCTCTCCAGACCTCGGGTGAGGAAGTCTGTCTAGGTGAGATTACATTGGCCTCCTAATAAGGTGGGCTGCAGCAGGCAGTCACTGTGGGAGGCTGGTGGGCTCCACATCACACACAGAACATCTGATGAAAACATGACTGAACGCTGAAGGAGATCCACGTGGACAGACACAAACACACACATTCACAGACACACACAAGCACACACACACACACACACACACACACACACTTGCAGACTTGCACACACACAAACACACTTGCTTTTTAATCTCTATCGCGCTCTATTGTTAATGTGCCAAAGATATTAGATTAGGCCCGCCTGGGACAGACTTGCCGTCTGACACCGACAGCGAGACAGACCCCTCTCTCACCGCTCTCTCTCTCTCCCTCTCTCAACGCTCTCTCCCTCTCTCTCTCAGCTCTCTCTCCCTCTCTCAGCACTCTCTCTCTCTCCCTCTCTCAGCGCTCTCTCTCTCTCTCTCTCAGCGCTCTCTCTCTCTCTCTCTCTCAGCGCTCTCTCCCTCTCTCTCTCCCTCTCTCTCCCGCTCTCTCTCTCTCTGCCTGTGTTGTCTGGCAGGATATGCTGTGTTTATTAGCGTAGCTCGTCCCTCGTTATTCTTGTGAAACGGGCGGTCAGCGCCGCGGATAAAAGGAGAACAAACAGCGAGCCGTCACGGGGCGGTTATTAAAACCGCTTCCTGGTCCATCCCACGATAAGAACCCCGGCGTGATCCTGTTAATAGTGCAGCAGAGCGCGAGGGGATGGAGTCTGAGCCTGAGTCTGTAATATGTGAACACATCATTTATCATGAGATGAGCGATAAAACAAGAGCCCAGCCCATTGATGTGGTTGATGCAGTTCATCATGGCTATCGCTGTGGCCCACTGCGCAGCATATGTCATGGGGATGTTCCCGCTCTGTAACCCCGCCATATCTCTGAGCCCCCTCTCCCTGGATCCCCACACCAGCCCGACAGCCCAGGCCCTATCTCATGCTCGCTTACCCCGATTGGACACATGACACTAAACTCAACCACGTCCAGATGTAAGTGGGTGTGGCCTACATTTCTTCCATCATGTTTGTTGTTGCTCCACCCATTTACCAAAGATTTATCAGCTCGAGATAGGACTTCAATTATTATCCGATATCTTATCCTCATGACTTCATTTAGACATTTTGTAAGATGTTTTTGTTCTGACAATAATCCGAAGGTCAACCTGGTATCCTTCACAATATATCAAATATATTTTGCTGTTGAAAAGTACCCAAATTGCCCTACTATACCATGAGTACATAGTACATACTGTACATATGCAGCATGGGTACAGTGGTAATCGACAGCTAACCTTGGCTAATGCTAACACCAGGCTCTACCAGTGGAGCTGGCCAGGACCTCCTTTCAAAACATGCCCACCAACTCCTTGCTGCGTTGACAGATTTGCTGATCGTTAGCACTTTGGGTAGTTATGATCATTCTGGGGCCTCCTTAATACTTGATTTCTGGGGCTAAATAATTGGGTAATTGGCCAAATAATTAGCAACGATCCTGTAAGAGAAAGCAAAAGTAACGGAAAATGTGTGTGTTTTTTAAGTGTGTTTTAAAATGAGTTGTTAAGAGCTTTATTATGTCTCAAAGCACTTAGAGTCAAACGTGTCCCGGGGAGTTTAATTAACCTCACAGAAGTTGTGGTTTTGGGGGGAATGTTATAACAGCAGAAACATGAGCAACAAATAATAATAAATACAATACGTTTTACAAACACAATTATTCCAAATGACCATACCATGTACTGAACAGACTATGTACCATAGTAGCGCACAATAGTTTTATTTTTACGTAACATATATTCAATATGCGGCTTAGTGCGTCGTTCAAGTATTTGATAGCTTGTGCATGACAAAGCTGTATCTGTGTGGTTTGTAAGCACAGCCACACAATAAAACAAATTACCTACAAGCATATGGTCATATAATCAGTATAATAAATACTCATATAATCAGTATAGCTTCTCACGATCACATAAGATTATGACTTATGATAACATAACGTGACACTACTCTTTTTGTCTTATTTCATCAGGAATGATGTGAAATCCTGCATTTTGTTCAATCCTTCATTTCGTTATCACAGTGATCTGGCATGTGTCATGATGACATGGCTCTACACCACAGATTCCCCTGAACACTTCGCAGATCCCCATGCAGGTACATGCAATATATCCAGAGTTGGCTCTCATTGCAAAAAAAGCTTGGATTAGGTTTCCAAGATTAACGCAGCGAGATAAGAGAAAGTGAAAGACAAGAAAGAGAGAGCGAGAGAGAGCGAGAGAGAGAGAGAGAGCGACAGAGACAGAGACAGAGAGAGAGCGAGAGATCAATATAGAGAGAGAGCAAGCAAGAGAGAGATAGTTAGAGAGAAAATTCCTCAAAAAAGGCAGGTAGCAACAAACAACTCAACCTCACCGCCTTGGAAAAACAATCAAACCTCCGAAGACCCCCCCCCCCCCCCCCCCCCGCCCCGGTACGACCGGGCCTCAACCCAAAGCGCCCTCTGGGGTACCCCGGTACCCAGGCCTCAACCCAAAGCGCCCTCTGGCGTACCCCGGTACCCGGGCCTCAAACCAAAGCGCCCTCTGGCGTACCCCGGTACCCGGGCCTCAACCCAAAGCGCCCTCTGGGGTACCCCGGTACCCGGGCAGGTAGGGCCTCCTACCTTCGCAGCAGTCCTGCCACATGCGCAGGTCGATCTTGGGCACGTCGTCGCAGCTGCCGTAGCCGTGGGGCAGCGCGGCCACCGTGAACACGTCCTGCTGGATGCGCGTGATGTTGTCGCCGTTGTCGCACAGCACGCGGGTCAGCGACGCCTGCTTCAGCTGGGTCAGCTGGGCCGGGGAGAACACGCCCGGGTTCTCGTACCAGAACCTGGAGGGAGGACACGGGGGGGGGGGGGGGCGTAAACACTTTGTCTCTTGATTGTAATGTTGTGAGTTTATAGAGCTGCTAAGTCCCGCCCCTTCCGCTGAACCCCAGTGGACCTCTAGGTTGAAAAAAATCGTTAATGCGAAGTGAATGTGAGCAGATCATTATTTTCTGGTCCCGTGTGAATTGTGCCATGGATGTCAACATATGTTGTCTGTGAATTTTTTATATAATTTTTCGTGTTAAGAGTTTGACAGTATATTGTAGGATTCTTCGGCTAGCAGTTGTGGAAAAGACATAACGAGAAAGACTACATGTCGCCTATGTGACGTCACCCCATAACACGGCGACATGTAGTTTCACAGACAACATATGTTGACATTCATGGCACAATTCAAACGGGACCAGAAAATAATTATTTTCTCACATTCACTTTGCATTAACAATTTTTCAACCTGGAGGTCCACTGGGGTTTAGTGGAAGGGGCGGGACTTAGCAGATCTATAGCGTCTGAGCGTGGGGAAGCCCCCAGCGGGAATCAAACCCTGTACCCCTGGCAGTGTTAATGCCGGGCTCTACGGATTTAGCCACACAGGAGCATATCATTTGTATGATAATAAAAATACTAACAACTAATATCTAAAATTGTAATTGATCACACTTGAATGCAGATTTTGTTTGCCTAACAAAATCGACAAAAAAAAACGCTGAGAGTTAAGAGCGACTCAAAAAGCAAAACACATCAACCAAGGTGAATTATCCCCTTGAACCATGAAGAGGGAGAAACAGGGTCCCGGCTTTGGTGCCTCTCCTCTGGATGCGTTGTGCGAGGCGAGGGGGGTTGGCTGAGTTGTTTGTCGTGTGTTGCCAGCGACTGACCTGTCGCCGTCCCTCAGCCGTTTGAACTGGGCCGACAGCAGACACATCAGGGTGGGCCCCAGCCGGCTGCCCGGGACCAGGTCCTCCGCCATCAGCGCCGGGAACAGGTCTATGTTCAGAGGGGTGCCGTACAGCCTGGAGACGGAGAGAGGAGCAGGACCTAGCTGAAGCTCACCCAACAGTGACGGCTAAGCTTCCGTTATTACGCGATGATAGCATTGGGCGTACAAGTCTGCACACTTCACCGAAGGGTCCCTTTAGCATTAAGCAAACACTAAACATGAGGCATCTTAATGACAGCGGGCATTAGGCTCACATTAAGCTCATTTGTTTTGTCTTAATAAATAGAGGTCTGTGATAAGTCTATGTGCCATGCTGCTCTATGGTTCATTATAATAATAATACAACTTTTATGTTTGCGTTAGCTTTCTGCTAAATACATTGCTTTCTACAATTTCTACAATTTTTTTAAACTTTGCCTTTACTTTCTTTTCCGTATCTATTTTATTTTATTACTTCCTTTTCTACAACGCATTTCTTTTTTTAACGTTGGCTTTGTTTTCTTTTACTTATCTATTTTATTTTATTGTATTGACAGTGTTTCTATGTGAAGCACTTTGAGTCTGCCTTTGTGTATGAAACGTGCTATATAAACAAAGTTTCCCTTTCTATAATGCCCCGATAAAGGCCACCAGGACAACAACACAGGTGAACACACTCGTAAAACGCAAGCGAGCCGTACCTCTGCAGCTTCTCGCGGACCGAGGGGTTCTTGATCTCGTTCCTCAGGTCCTCGAAGCTCTGCGCCGACGTCAGGTTGCAGAAGGTGCGGTAGTCGTTGTACGGCGGTATGCCGTGGTCCCGCCCGCGCTGCACGTTCATGGCGGCCAGGTCCAGCGCCACGGCGTGCGCCATGGAGAACAGCCGCTCCGTCAGCTCCGTGTTCAGCAGCTGCGTGGACACGCGCATCTTGCCCGCCACGCCGAACAGGCCGCGCAGCAGCGGGTCGATGCCGCCCTCGTTCACGATGCGGAAGGGCGAGAAGAAGGCCCGGTGCAGCGAGATGTGGCCCTGGGGGATGGGCTGGAAGTCCTGGTCCAGCCGGTACAGGATGGGGTTGATGAGCGTGTGGCCGAAGCGGAAGGCGGCGGTGGCGAAGGCGTTGAGGATGCCGGCGTTGATGTTGGGGTTGTAGCCGGCGTACTGGCCCATCTGCTTCATGCCCGCCTCGCCCAGGACCTGGAAGGTTGGGAGGGGAGGGGAGTGGTCGTTGCGTGTTGCGTTGCGGTCGTCGCCATCATCATCAGCAGCATCATCATCACAATAGCAGATTCACTATTGGCGTCTCTAATGTGATTCATCTAACTTAATTGAAATACTCTAACAAGCAACGCGATTATATTCCGCAGCATCAAGGGAATCTCTAGAATGAATCAGGTTACATCGCCTCAAAATGATTCCGAACAGAAAACAATGCATTCATCGCCCACCCCCGACCAAAAGGCCCCCGGGGGGGCCCCAGGAGAGGGGGCGCCGCTCACCTTGGGCAGCCAGTGGCTGTAGGTGATGTGCTGCATCTGGGCGCCCACGATCTTGCGGGCCTCGTGGTAGATGGTGTCCCCGTCCCAGTGCGGGTTGAGCTGCAGCAGCTCGGTGGCGATGCGGTTGTGCTCCCGGAACCACACCGTGTGCATGGCCGTCAGGCCCAGCTGCTCGTTGGCCCGGTGGTCCCCGGCCAGGAAGCAGGGGATGGGGCTCTCGTTCTCGTCCCGCATGCACTCGGTGCGCTGGCCCGTGGCGAAGGGCAGCAGGGGCTTCCCCGTGCGCTGGATGATGCCCTGCCGCAGCAGCCCCCGCTGGCTGGCCAGGTCGCGGATCTCGTCCGACTCGTGCCGGGAGTTGCCGTACACGTTGGAGGCGTCCACGTAGGCGGTGAGCTGGTTGATCTGCTCACGCGGGTACACGCTGTTCATGAGCAGCGACGTCATGCCGCTGCCGCACACGGGGCTGGAGCGCACGAAGAACATGCAGCGGGCGCCGCTGCGCAGCTGCCGCTGGTCGTTGGCCGGGAACTGGATGGGGAAGCAGGGCGGGTCGTTGGTGCACACGGACGTGCACAGCTGGCCGTCGGAGAAGCGCGACTGGCTGAGGGCCGACACGGTGGCGTCCATGTCGTGGTCCAGGAACTGGCCCCACTGCATGAGCATGTGCGTGTAGCGGTCGTCGGGCGTGACCGTCTCGGTGCCGATCATGGCGGTGGACACCAGGCGGGGCAGCGGCAGGCGGTAGCCGTTGTGCGAGCGCTCGCTGGCGCCGCGCGGCAGGTTGAAGCCGTTGTCGTACACCGACTTGAGCAGGCGCTCGAAGGCGGTGAGCGAGGCGCCCCACATGGGGTGCTGCAGGTTGTTGCAGGTGCCGTCGTGGCTGCGGTACTTCTGGTGGAAGCAGATGTCGGAGCAGTTGTTGAAGCGCCGGTGCGCCGTGCAGCCCGACAGGTTGGCGATCACTTCCAGGAAGTGCGGGGAGACCAGGTCGTTGTACCGGAACGCTACGGAGATGGGAGAGAGCGAGAGAGCGAGAGTGAGAGCGGAAGGTTGGCGACTGGACGAGCGGTACGGTTTGTAGGCAAGACGGAAGTTAGATGAATGCGCTTTTTTTTTTCCCGTAGAAAAACGTCCCAACTGTGTCAGCAGTTGAGCCCCTTTTGTTTTAGCTTGGCTTGATTATCGTGGGAAAAACACAAAATGTATCCAGACGCGGGATATTGTTCATTGTTTGTACTGTATGGACATAGAAACACAGTGCTGAAGAAAACAAACAATTTGATACATTTTAGTTTACGTGTGGTTTATTTTGCCTAAACCTAAGTCTGAAAAATAGCAAATTTCAATAAGAAATATACAATAGTATTGCACATTGTTTATAACATGCGGAAGCATTGTTGGCACTGGGATTTCCAAAACTCGATAGTCTTGGTTTATGTTTTAAATCACGCCACTCATCGTGTGAGGAAAAATACACACAATATTATGTAAACAATGTGGACGGCAAATATTTCCACTGTGTATCCCAGCATGCTTTGGGACTGGCTCGTTCAGTGGAAAGGACGATTCCTGGGGGCATGAAATACACAGTTTCTCCAACCTGCCCCGACTCGTGGTAATATGTGATAGCTCTTGTGCAATGCTGGAAGATATGTATAGCAGGTATGTGTATGTGTGTGCATGTACAGTATGTGTGGTTAAGTGTTTGTATGTGTGTGTGTGTGTGTATGTGTGTGTTTGAAGGGTTGGCACTGCGGCGCAAGAGCAACACACAAGCAAACTAATTTGAGATTCTCTGTGTGGCTTGAATAGGGGTGAAGTGAGCTTTCCTGAACTTCTTAACCTCACCTCTCCCTCTATCTATCCCTCCCTCCCTCTCCCCCATGGCCGAGATCATTCACAATGAGTGTGTGTGTGTGTGTGTGTGTGTGTGTGTGTGTGTGTGTGTGTGTGTGTGTGTGTGTGCGCGAGCATGCATTTCAGTTCTATGATTTAAGAGGATATTTTCCCACATATGTGTGAGTGTGTGTGTGTGTGTTGGTGGTGGATGGACAACAGGGAACCAGGGATGTGACGGTGCCCTCCTCTCCCCGCTGGCTCATGGACCCAGCAGAGATACAATGAAAACAGTGCGCCTGTTTGTCTTTCCTGTGCAAGCCTGGTGCGGGGCCAGCCGCATAGCCCGCAGTTGGCTGTTGGCATAACCAAGCAAAACTCTGTCTACAATGCCCCTCCACCAAGCCCTCCCCTCCTCCAACCTTTTTCTTTCGCTTCATTTTCCCTTCGCCACATTATCCTCTCATCCCTTGTTAGTGGACGCTCTCTCTTTTTTCTTTATTGTGTCTACATTTTTCAAGGGGGGGGTTTCCATTCATTCGTCTCCTTCCCATCCTTAAGCGCCCCTGCATTGCATTCCCTCTACTTGTTCCCCGAAACATTCTCATCCCCCCCCCCCCCACCCCCCGTCCGCTACCACCGCCGCCGCCCGTAGCTAAAGGAGCTGGCTGTACGCAGCCAGGCAAATGTCCGCCGTCGCCAGCTATGTCAAAGTTAAAATGTGCATGAGCACTTCCACATGCTCGCCCTAATCGGACGAAGCATTTTGCAAATTCCCATTCCAGAAATCTGAAAAATGAGGGCGCGTGTTTTTTTTTTTTTTCCTTTTCTTCCCGGGATCACACACGCCTACGTCTCTCGGGGGAGATGAACAGGCCTACCCTTCATGCGCCTGCAGACGGGGACATGGGACCATAACATTACACTGTGTTGTTGAACAGGGAGCCGCGACGCAGGCCCAGTTAAACTGTTTATGGGCGGCTCGTCAACTGCCTGACAATTATGTCTCTGGCCCCGCGGCTCCTAATGGAGAGAAAATGGCATGCAGATGGAAGTATGCTCGGCACTATGATAATTCATCGCTGGGTCCAGGGTTTTGGGGAGGGAACAACGGGACGAATGGGATTGAACGCAGGCCACTGTTTGAGTGTGGAGAATAGTTGTTTCTAGGAAACCATGGAAACCACATCTCATGCTTCCAATGAACTGCTTTAATTGAGCAATTTCTTCCTTAATTGTGTGTGTGTGTGTGTGTGTGTGTATGTGTGAGTGTACATGCTTGATTGAATGTGAGTGTATGTGTGTGTAGTACCTACTTATCTTTGTGAGTGACACACACACACACACACACACACACTACTTATATAGGCATCAAATCATGGGTGTGGGTATTCGGGTCTGGGTTGCATCACCAATGCCGTTGTATGTGTGTGTGCTTACATAAAGAGATGGGTGTGGGTGTGGGTGTGGTCATCAGCACTGAGTTGGTGTCCACCTGTTTGTGCGTGTGTGTGTGTGTGTGTGTGTGTGCGCGTGTGTGTGCGTGCTTATATCAACATGTGTGTGTCTGTGGTCCTCCAGTCTGAGGAGCCTCACCGGTGCCGTTGGTGTCCACCATCAGGCCCCGGTTGACGTGGTTCTGGATGAGCAGCAGCGTCTGCTCGAAGATCTCCCCGGCCCGGGCCTGCCCCACCGTGTAGGGGTCCCGCGGGTAGCGGAACAGCGCCAGCAGCTCCCCCGGGGTCCGGGGCTGCCTGCAGAGACAGAGAGGGGCGGGGGGGGGGGGGGATGAGGAGGTGAGACGAAAGCTAGAGAGGGGGGGGGGTGTCTGTGAAGGAATCACGTAAGGCGCACACGGGACACGATGAAGACATGCGTTGTGTGGGACTGGTGTGTGTCCAACTGAGTGTCCCGACGTGTTCCGCTAATCCCACACGTATCGTATGTGTCGTGCGGGGAGACACACTAACCAACATGATTTTTCACAATGGGACCACAATGGTTTTGCACAAGTGAGGGTTACTTTACATTGGATTCATCGAACCGCAACCACTGCCAAGCTGTCACGCTGTGTGAACCTCCTAAATGACTCAACTCCATAGCTGTGGTCGCTGGAGACATTGCATAAGGTGATACTGGGTCCAGTGCCAAGCAAGGGCACATTCTAGTCAAACTATCCATGATGCACTATGCCTGTACACCGTAGTCTTAGTATATAGCAAATGAAGTCGCAGAATAAATCTTGGTATAGCAACACAGTCCTGGCACAAGCGAGACGTTCTGCGGCGCTAGACGTGTTATTTCTAGTCAGGTTGTATTTTCTCCACAGCGAGAGAAAGGAAACAGACCCGTGGTGCATTTCAACACCTGCAACCACACTGCAGCCACACGGCAGTGTGAGAGACCAGAGAGAGAGAGAGAGAGAGTTCACACACCAGGGCCCGGGTCCCTGTGCAGGGCCTTGCTCGCTTTAACACATGCAGAAACTAGCTAGTCGTTTTCTCCTTTCAATTAGATGAGAGAGAGAGAGAGAGAGAGAGAGAGAGAGAGAGAGAGAGAGAGAGAGAGAGAGAGAGAGAGAGAAAAGAAACGTGAGAGTAATGAGGAAGAGTTAAGGTCAGCTGAGGAGAAGGCAGGATTTAACATCTGTCATTGCCATTGGAAAGAAAAAACACAGACACACACACACACACACACATGTACACATTCATTCAGTGTTATGTGTGTGTGTTAAACAGGTCCGACATCAGGGAGGGCGTGGGGTGAAAAGTCCCACAATGTTAAGTTAAGTATGCCTTTAAGTGAGTCTTGGTGTTTTGAAAGACAATGTGATCCATTGTATGAGTATTTTCAGTCTAATTACACAGAAGTCCAGTATAATGTGTTTAGTACAAAATAAGAGTAATGTAGTGTATGCACACATTTTTTAATAATCCCATAGTGAGACATGAATCTATATATTATAACTACTACTACTACTAACTACTACTACTATTACTAATCTTACTAAACTTTTAGTGTTTATAGTCATCCTTGGCACTGTCCATAGCAACTTAACAATGAGGCTGAGGAACAATTGAGGACTCAAACCATTGAAGGAGACCACAAAGTGTTCCCGAACGAGCTTTCCAAACTCATTGAGAAGGGATGATTATCTAGAAAACAGACACGATAGTCCAGCCTTCATGACAGCATGAGAACTCTATCGCATGTTGCGCAATTTCCTTTTCAAGGTTTGACTTAAAAAAAGTCCAAATCAAATCCAGAAAAAAAATCACCCATAAAACAAAAGCTTTTAGTTTCATGTCCATCTCTTGTGCTGATCTGTGTCACGGTCCCGTCTGTCCAGTTTCCCATGTGGTGGTCGGTGGTGTGTTGTGTGGGTGGTTGCAGCACGCACGTAAGCATGAGCCAAAAGAAACGCCCACGTCGCTGGAGAGAGGACGGAAACCCGCGTGACTCACGCACACACGCTCCGAGACACCTACTCTAGTCGCTCAGCGCACAGCAGGTAACACGGAGCAATGAGGACAACACAACACAGAACCTGAGGCCATCAAGACCCTGACCTGATTAACGCCACGGCGGAACGGAGAGATAGAAGGCATGCATGAGTCACCGCTGATTAAATCGCTGTGATTGGTATCATGCGCGACGCTTGTGTTTGCGCTCGCTGATTCAGTTCTGCTGTAATTCGATAAAAGCTGTAGATAAGCACTTTGTAATCTTGTTTTGGAAAGTTTGTTATTATATTTGTGTTACTCTAAGCAGGACGCGTGGGGGTTTTTGGTTTTGGTAGAGCGGAAGGCGGAAGGCGTGTGCGTGCCGACGTCTCTGGGTGTGCTTTGCCTACCCATCGAAGAGGCGTCTCCGCGTGGACTCGATGGCGCTGTCCACGTTGCGAATGGCCTGCTCTATGGAGGAGCTGACGAAGGTGTCGCCCTCTCTGCTCACCGCCGGTACTGCAGGTGGACGACGGACGAGAGAGAGAGAGAAAGGGGCAGACGGGAGAGAACGAAAAAGGGAGAGAGAGAGAGAGAGACAGAATGAGAGAGCCATTTAGTTAAATTATGAAAAGGATGTGTGGAATGCATTGACTACGAGAAATAAACACAAAACATCTGACAATGGTTTTAACCTTCGACAATCAAAATTATTGCATCAGTTTTTCCACACTTTGAACGTTTTCGATTCTGGATACTTTCTTGGCGGCCGTTAATTGTGACCGAAAAAGAACAAGAGAGTAATTCAGTGATGACATTATATGGTAAGTGGTTACACAGAAAAGGCCTACCAACGCACCCTATTAGAGTTAGGTACAACGCTGACGCTCAGCCTTACATGAGCGTTGTTCATAACCAGGTCCCCCAGTAAGACACGCAAGGCACAAAGTCGCCAATGCAGCCGTTTCCTTAATGCTTTTTTAAAGGGCGCCCAGTTAAACTTAATGGGAGTAAAACAATATTACAGCGAACTCTGATTCCCTCAAAAGTGTATTGGGGGACTGCTGCACAACTCCCCCAGGGTGGGGCGTGCACAGCTCTGGCACGCTGCTGAGCGGTCAGCGGGCCATTGAAAACAGTGTGAGTGTGACGAGAGGGTTGAGAGAGAGAGAGAGAGAGAGAGAGAGAGAGAGAGAGAGAGAGAGAGAGAGAGAGAGAGAGAGAAGGAAAGCAAGAGCCAGAGAGAGCCAGAGAGAGAGAGAGAGAGAGCTAGAGAGAGAGAGAGAGAGAGAGAGAGAGAGAGCCAGAGAGAGAGAGAGAGAGAGAGACAGAGAGTGAGAGAAAGAGAGAGAGAGAGAGAGAGAGAGAGAGAGAGACAGACAGAGAGAGAGAGCCAGAGAGAGAGAGAGCGAGGGACTCAAGATTCCAACAACAACCAAACACATTTTGTAAACGGGTCGCTGGCCGCCGGCGGAGCGTCGCGGGCGGACCCTTAGTGTTCTCGGCAGGAAATGTCAACACACCCGGCGCAGCAGCCGACCGAGAGCCGACAGGCGTGCAGGGCGGCTCCCGGCTGACCTGACGGCCAACTCGTGGAAAAGGGAAATGTCCTTTGCCAAAGTTGCCCCTATTGTCTTCCATACCGTCCTCCTCTTCATTCTGAGCTCATGATAAACACTCAATGCTTCGAACGACAGAGACAGCTGAGACAGACAGCTATGAGCGCTATCAATAGCATCCACGTCAAAGGCGGCACCTCGATTAAGCCTGGCACAGTGCCGGTTGGTCCGCGAGCTACTCACGCTCACTTTACTTGCCCATGACGACGGTCAGCGACGTGCCAGCGGCCCGGAGACCGGTGGGCCGCACGGTGCGGGCGTTAGCGAGCGAGCTAACGCTAAGCAGGCTTACCTGTGACGGAGAGCACCATGCTGACGGCCTGGTAGCCGATGGGGTTGCGCGCCACGCACTCGTAGCGGCCGGCGTCGGCCGTGCCCACGTCCTTGACCTCCAGGAAGCCGTCAGGACTAATGTGGAACTTGCCGCTCTCTGTCACCTGCACCCCATCCTGGGTGGGCGGGAGGGGGGGGGAGAGAGAGAGAGAGAGAGAGAGAGAGAGAGAGAGAGGGGGGCGGGTAGGAGGTAGTGAACAGGTGGAAATGTTTAGGAAAGGTCAACAGGGCAGGACACCAGGGAGCATCCCGCGTAGACACGGGGAGCGTCTCGGTCGACTCTCTCTACACTGTGGTTGTTCAGAGGCTTGGACGATGCTTGCCCAGGCCTGACCGGGGGGGGGGGGGGGGGGGGGGTGGGGGGCGTTAGAAAGCTACAACGCTGCTACCTAGCTCGGCGATTAACATCTCGCTACGGGAAGTGGATCTGAGTGAGGAAGAAGAGGTGAATCCAAAATCCAACTCCACCCTCTGACCCCATCCTGATCTCCTTCCTAAGGCTGACCCCCCTCCGAGGAAGAGCGGTTCAACTTGACGGACACTCCGTTCCCGGGAGGGGGGGGGCGGGGGGGGGGATAGGTGGGTCGGTAGGTAGGCGGGGCATGGAGTGGGGGATGGGGGGGTCAGGCCTCTAACCTTGTTCCAGGTGAGGACGGGCTGAGGCTGGCCCTGAGCGCTGCAGGGAATCTGGGCGTCCTGGCCAGACTCCACCGTCAGGTCCCTTGGAGCATTTGTGAAAACAGGCGTTACTGAATGAGTTCAAACATACACACAAAGACACATAGGGCCGTGTTAATGGTTAGGCAACGTCCAGTTTCAACACACAGTCAATGAGTTTCTGATGAATGCAACATCAAAACAGTAACGCAACCGCCCATGGGTGGAACGTTTAGAGAACGGGCCTCAGCATAGCACAGCCACATATTTACAGTTACACACTTCACTGCAGCAAATCTGGGTCGTTATTTATACAGATTCAGCTTGACTGCTAAGCTGCAGTGCTTACTTTGTGTGCAAAATATCTTTTATTTTCAGGATGTTTGGTACTTCTTTGTAAATTCAATTAAATACACATTTGGATCAATAATAAACACAGGTGGTTCTGATAAACAACAGGAAACACAAGGCGTAAATTGTTATATTTTTGTTGGGGTACAGCATTGAGTCACTGAATCAATACAATATCATTCACTCACTTATGATCAAACTTTTCAATCAATCAGCCTTTACGATTTTTCTATATAATTATTTTAGTTTTGTAAACTTCATACCAAGGATGTACTGACAAGAGTCACACACACACACACACACACACACACACACACACACACACACACACACACACACACACACACACACACACACACACACACACACACACACACACACACACACACACACACACACAGCAAAACACAGACGCAGGATGAATCATGGACATGATATAGCTCTAGGGGTTGGAAGAAGTCCAATTCCACCCTTGTTCCTGTCTCTGATCCAATGACCAGCCCACCGGCTCTGGGAAACAAACGCAATGGCTGTTGGAGCACAAATGATCTGGGGGTGGGTGGGGGGGGGGTGGGGGGGGCTGGGGCTGGTACCCCATTGAGATGCGAACCATGGATACTAATACCAGGGATATCAACATATTGTATTCAACTACAACTATCATGTAAAGTATATTTATACAGTTTCCTGGTTTGAATTAGTTGTGTGATTTCCGGGTTAATTTATCAGAATTTAAGGGCACAGAAGAAGCTTTGAAACTGATTAGAAACTCTGTGTGTGTTCCTGTGCTTCAGCTGTGCTCACACTGTCAATATGAATGACATCACGTCTAGATGGCTGACGTCTCTTTCTGCCTCTCTCTCCCTCTCTCTTTCCCTCTCTCCCACTCTCTTTCTCTCTCTCTCTCTTGCTCTCTCTCTACGTTGACCGGGAGAGCCCAGCAGAGCCCTGGTAAGACCCAGGCTGCTTGGACTTTGCGTCGCTTTAGTAGCTCCTTTCTTTACGGTCATTATGAAGCGTGTACTTGAGGCCACGTTAACAGCCATTACTACATGGAAAACATGGTGTCATCTGGGGATTACAGACTCCCATGCTTTCCCGGGCTGTGCCAAACCTATCATTTCAGCACACACGCACACACAGTACACAGTAAACACACATACACACACACACACAAACACACGCTAACTTCTATACACACACAAACAAAGAAAGGTGAATACTTTCATACAGACACACTAACGCATCAAATGGACGCACATATAATCACGCACACACATGCACACAAACACACAGACACACACACACACACACACACACACACACACACACACACACACACACACACAGACACACTTAGTTCTTTACACACACACACACACACACACACACACACACACACGGACGGGTGCACACAGAGTCGTACACATTCACACATACACACTGAGGCAATAAAAAGACCTGTACGTGTAATAATGCACACCAAATGACACACACACACACACACACACACACACACACACACACACACACACACACACACACACACACACACACACACACACACACACACACACACACACACACACACACACACGGGCACACAAACAGCTATTTGTCTGTCACTGTGTAGAGGCATTGTTGCGATCTAATGGCAGGCCCTCGTGTGCAAGCGACAAATTAGCCACGGAGGACGCAGATTGTGCCCCACTCCCTCTTTAACATTTAAGTACATCACACCCCCTTCCTCCCATACAACGCGGGGAGTGTTCAGAGGGAACTGCTACCATTAACCATTCGCACTCTACCTATAATGCATTCAAAACAAGTCCCGCGAGATCACACAGTATGGAGTTCACCTTCTACACTGATGTATGTGATACGACATCCACTGCTTTGCACCTTTCACAGTGTTACTGTGAAAGGCTTACTGTGTACATGTCCGGAAATTAGCACCCAGGCTGCTCATGAGTGCACGTCGGGCTGCACAACGCAACAATATCTGAGGTGTTTCATCAAATAATCCTGCCATTGAGCGGATGAATGGAAACATGTACTTTTGTACAGACATGTATGTAATCATGCTGGAACAGCTTAAGTGCACTGCCCGAGGCTCTACCCAGAAGTACCACAAGGTCTGGCAACGATTCCTATCCTATTTTGATATAAAATTTATAAAAAAAAAATATATATATAATTATATATATATATATATATATATATATAAAAATCTAAGTTTATTTCAGTCAGTGCTGGTGTTTTTGTGGTGCTTTTATTTCACTGTATTGTATTGTATGTATTGTACATTCATATTCTATTGTATGCACGCTAAAAACAATAAAAAAAACATTTGAATGAACAAAGCATGTCGTCACGTCACGGATAACAGCACAACACAGGCCGGGCCCTACACCTGGGGCCGCGGCCGTCCCCTCACCCCTCTGCTGGATGCTGAGCTGCACGGCGGCGCGGGCCGTGCCCACGGGGCTGACCGCCTGGCACTCGTACTGGCCCTCGTCGTGGGCCGCCACGCGCGCCACGCGCAGCGTGCCGCTGGACAGCACCTGGTGCCCGGCGGGTCCTGGGCAGCGGGCTGTTGCCCCGCGTCCACAGCGATGACGGGCTGCGGGTAGCCGCTGGCCTGGCAGGCGAAGTCCACCGTGTGGCCCTCCAGCGCCGACTGGTCCTGGGGGGTGACGGTGAAGTGGGGGACGGCTGGGTGGGTGAGGGGTGGGGGGGGGAGAGAGAGAGGGCTGGTGTTTATATGGTGGGATTATAACAGGTTGCGGTTGTGTGTGTGGGTTTGAGCTGTGAGCTGGAAGACTCCAGGTTTTTAAGAGGGTTATTAGGAAGTGGAATAAAAGTCATGCAGGAGTATACGGCAGGCATCTGGAGTACTGTCAGAGTCAGCTCCGTTTCTTACAAACGTGGCTTTGGTTAGACTTGTACCGGTTCACTTTGATTCTACTTTAAAGCCCGATATCCACTACAGCCTGCCTGTACGCATCCTCGAGCAAGGGCCCCTTCTCCATAATGAAGACCTGCATCTAAAAGAACATAACTCACCCTAAGTCGCATTGGAGAAAACGGTTGGCTGAAGGAATGATCAGTAGTATCATTTCTAGTAGCATTATCATTACATTCAACAGGGGAGCCTATCCTGTGTCATTCATGACCTTGATGAACCAAACTATTTTCACGCGTCACAAACCAGACCAAACCCCACGACAAAAAAACCCGGCAAAGCCCTTCAGCGCTCTCCAACTCCCCCGGGGGGGGGGCGGCGGTTCCCCCCTCGCGTCTCCCCCCCCCGCCCTTACCCTGAACGATGATGTGGGCGCCGGCGTGGATGGTGTCCACGTTGTTGGAGGCAAAGCAGGTGTACTGGCCGCCGTCCTCCTGCACCACGTTCTGGATGAAGAGGCCGCCGGACGGCGTGATGGTGATGCGCGCGTCGCTGGGCAGCGGCGCCCGGTCGCCCTTGGTCCAGGAGACGCGGGGCTGCGGCTGGCCCGTGGCACTGCACTCCAGCGTCACGCTCTCCCCCACCAGCACCTCCGTGTTCTGGGGCTGGATGACGAAGCTGGGCCGGGCTGGATGGAGGGCAGAGGTGTGGGGGGGGGTGAGGGGTGAGGGGGTTGGTTATGTGGTTTAAAACGCAGGAAGGCCGTCGGGCGTGGTACGTCTACGCCCTACGTCGTAGGCAGCGGTCGCAGATCAAAACGTTCAAGGGGGGGGCGATGGAAGAGGATTGTTTTAAGATGACGTGTAGAATGAAAGCATGAGATGAGTGGGCGGGGTGGGGGGGGGGTGAGGAAGAGATAAGGAAAAGAAAGTCGGGAAGCAGGGAAACTTTGGCGCTGACTGATGGGGTGAAGTGTGCCAGGAAGTTTACTTTATAAAATACATTAGACACAAATATCATATGACACATTACATCAGTATCACATATCAATCATTCTGTTTCTATCTTGTTGTGATTCAAGCAAGCACCGAGAATGTAAACCGGTCTGTCAGCAGAGGCAATCGGTAAGTGCAAAACATCCAAACTTGTCACCTCTTGTGTAATACGTAATAAGTAATATGTAATATCCCCCCTCTCACGTCTGCCTTGACTTGCTGCGAGAGCACACATATGCAGTGGAGTGCCTGCAGTCCATATTAGTCCAGTGATTACTCCCCGTCGGGGGACTTATGTACACAGTATGGCGGAGGCCCCGGCGTTTACACTCTCCAAGTGGGACAGGAAACGCACAACATCTGCTCGAAAGAGCAAAGGAACCACTCCATCACGAAAAAAGCGGGAAACCGAACCGCCCCTCGCCCCCT